>NW_022436946.1:78186429-78338267 GCF_009761245.1 Sapajus apella | reverse complement strand
AAAAAATTTTCAAAAAAAAAAAAAAAGAAGTGAAAAAGAAAAAAACTCATAGGAATATCAGAACGATTAAGGCCATAAATTATAAGTAGATTTTCTTTCTAATCCCAGCAGTATACCATAAAGGATAAAGATTTACAGTCCTTGTAATTTTATTTTAGGTACTATAACTGCTAGTTCTATTCTTAGCTATATAAATGTATCATTTTTCACTCTTACAAAACTATTTGCTTCAGTATCTTCTAGCCAGTGAATTCCATGTGTGTTTTATGATTTAACACATTAAAAAAAAAAAGATTTAACATATGAGAAATTTTTAAACTTGGTTGCTTTTGTTGACTTTTAAAGCTTTTTTTTTTTCATTGTGGTCATTTAATATGCATTTTGTTTATAGTTTCTTTTAAAATTTTTTATTGTATATATTTGAAGTATATAACATGGTGTTTTTATATACATATGCATAATGAAATGAGTGACATGATTACTACAAATTTACATATCCATCACCTTCCATAGTTACCGTGTGTGTGTGTGTGTGTGTGTGTGTGTGTGTGTGTGAATTGAGGATACCTAAAGTCCACTCTCTTTTTTTTTTTTTTTTTTTTTTTGAGATGGAGTCTTGCTCTGTCGCCGGGCTGGAGTGCAATGGTGCAATCTTGGCTCACTGCAACCTCTGTCTCCTGGGTTCAAGCAATTCTCCCGCCTCAGCCTCCCAAGTAGCTGAGACTACGGGCACACACCACCATGCTGGCTAAATTTTGTATTTTTAGTAGTAGAGACAGGGTTTCACCATGTTGGCCAGGATGGTCTCGATTTCTTGACCTCATCATCCGCCTGCCTCGGCCTCCCAAAGTGTTGGGATTATAGGCGTGAGCCACCATGCCCAGCCAAAATCCACCCTCTTAACACATTTTTACTATACAATACAATATTATTAACTATATCCTCATTTTATACCTTGTATCTCTAAATGTATCATACATAACTGCAAATTTGTACCCTTTAACCTACTTCTCCCCATTTCCTCCCCCTCTCTACTCCTGGTAACCACTATTTCACTGTTTTTATTTATTCAACTGTTTTTTTAAAGACTCCACATGGAAGTGAAATCATACAGTCTTTTTCTTTCTGTGTCTGCCTTACTTCCTTAGCATAATGTCCTCTAGGTTCATCCTTGTTGTTACACATGGCAGTACCTCTTTTTAAAGGCCAAATAACATTCCATGGTAGATATATACCATAATTTTTAAAAAATGTATTCATCTGTTGATGGGTACTTAAATTATTTCCATATTTTGGCTCTCATAAATAATGCTGAAAAGAACAAAGGAGCACAGAGATCTCTATGATGTGCTAATTTCATTTCCTTTGGGTATATACCCAACAGACGGATTGCTGGGTCATATGGTACTTCTAGTTTCAATTTCTTGAAGCACCCCCACATTGTTTTCCATAATAGCTGTCCCAATATACATTCCCACCAGCAATGCATAAGGGTTTCTTTTCCTCCACACCTTCTCCAGCACTAACTATCTCCCAGCTTGTGTGAGGTGACATCTCATTGTGGTTTTGGTTTGCATTTCCCAGATCATTAATGATGTTGAACACTTTTTAACACTGATATTGGCCATATGTGTGTTCTCTTTGGCAAATGTTGATTCAGGTCCATTGCCCATTTGTAAATTTGGCTATTTGGTTGTTATTTGCTATTTAGTTGTGTGAGTTTCATATAGTGTTTGGATATTACCACTTATTAGATACATGGTTTTTAAATATTTTCTCCCATTCCATAGGTTGCATTTTCATTTTATTGACTGTTTCTTTTACTGTACAGAAGTTTTTTAGTTTGGTGTAGTGCCACTTGTTTAATTTTGCTTTTATTGCCTGAGTTTTTGGTGTGATATAAAAAATCATCAAGGTCAATATCAAGGAGCTTGTCCCCCAAGTTTTCTTCTAGGAAGAGTATGGATTGTTTCATATGTATTTATTTTTCATTAACAATTTTCTTATTCTCATTACAACTCTCAAGTTGTCTTTGGCACTATAATGAACATAGTTAAGAATTTTAAAAGAATGTACATCACTACTTTAAAAAATTGCCTTGTCTCCTGGGAAGATATGTAAATATATTTGGCATAACTGGCATGGCATCTCCCCATAGAAATACAAAGGAGGTTCTCAAATGGTTCTCAAATTAAAAAGTTCTGCCCACCCTATATACATTGTTTTCCATTACCCTTTCCAGTAAAGTGGGGAGGGGATTTCACTCCCTAAGTACCATAGATAGATTCCTATAAATTGAGGCAAAGCTTTATTTCTAATGCTGTGGTCTTCAAACATTAGTATTAGAATTACCCAGGGAGCTTGTTAAAGGACCAAGTGCTCGTTCCATTTGCAAAGTTTCTGATCCAGTAAGTCTGGGGTGGGGCAAGAGAATTTGCATTTATTTCAAGGCCCAGAGGATGCTGCTGTTGCTGCTGCTGCTCTGGAACAGCACTTTGAGAACCAGTGCCCTCATGCATGAATATAGGGATATTTATTTACTTGCTTGTTCTTGATCAAAAAACTGTATATATATAACTGAGTAATATATATTTAAGTTCCTGATATTTTGCTTTCATTTTCTTGGTGGGAATGTGGATTTTTAAAAATGAAGATGTTAAAAGCAATAAAGAGCAATGGATGGATTTTTTACTTTGCATATGAATTTTGTTATTCTTTCTCCATTTTGTATTCATTGCAATGGTTATTGTCTCTCCTTTCTTAGAGGCTACCCTTGTGGAATTATTGCTATATGCCATTAACATGTATTTTACAGATGAAGAAACTGAGGCACAGAGTGATTTAGTAGTGTGCTTAAGTCATACAGCTAGTAAGTGTCAGACATATGATTTGAACCAAGTTGGTCTGACTTTACGGCTTGTCCTTAAACTATGTGCTTTATTACCTTCCAATCCTTCAGATGGCATAGCAATTATTTAAATAACTTTTGAAATAGCCAGAAATAGACTTTCGGCTGTTGAAATAGTCATTTTGAAAAATATTTTTGAGACTAACGGTTAGATCAGATTATACATGATGCAAAAACTTTTGTAGTTAGAGTCAGTTGCAAAAAGAATAAAGTATGACATTTCTTATAAGACCTGATCTCTAACAACTTTTCAGATTTTTTGCACCCTGCCTTCAGTTGACATTAGTCTATTCATTAGCCCCTAAAATGACTGGGCATTTTGTTACTTCTGAATCCTTGCTTATGTTGTATTTTTAACCTAGTTTAAAACATTTCTGTTCTACCTCCCTAGGTGAGAATTAATTGTTTCTTTATTCAAGACATTAGCAATTGTTTCTTTATTCAAGACCCTCAATGTGCTTTTTACTACTCATGTCTTTCCACTTTGAACCAGAAAGTCCTCATCACATGTTTGTCTATTCCTTCAGAATCTAAGCTCTCTAGGGGCAAAGTTGGACCTCATTTACCTCCATCCCTTTTCCTATACCTCCTATTTCTGGTGGCACCTGGCTCAGGACTGAGTAAAAACAACTTGAAATATATATTACTGAATGACTATAGACAATAAATAACTTAACTTTTAATTATTGCCTGTGGCCACTCAGCTATTAGGTTTTGGCTAGAGACTCTCAAAACCAGGTGCGGTAAATTTCTGTCAGACCTAATTTTTTTTCTACAAGATTCTTTTGGTAACATTTGCGCTCTGTGACTCTCTGTTGTGTTACCACCTATTTTACTAGGATGAATTATTTCCCATTTTCTACTCTGTATTCGTGTCTATATCTTTGATCTGTGGCAAATGTGTGGGGTAGCTCTCTCTCACCTACTCTAACACCAGCCAGTCTCTGAATCGCTTACATTTCAGCCTGCTATTCACAATATACATTTTAGGTTGCGTTTATTCAGAACTGAGTAAATTCAAAATTACCTCTGTTCCAATATCAGTTATTGAACATGTCCAAAACATTATAATCCTTCCACACCCTTGACTTTGATGAGGTCATGTGCTATAAATTTGTCCATATCCTCTAAAAGTTCAAATTTGTCTTTTAGCTCCCTTTTTCTTATTTAGTGGTTTCATAACTGGACATCTTAATATGATTCTTTCAGTCCAGCTAAGATCCAGTGTTTAGAGGCACTGCAAGATCAATGTCTAGTAATAAGTTCAAAACATTGTCACTTCTTTTATTTCTTGCCTTTGAACACAAAAGAAATATGAAAAATATTTTGAATGAAGGCACCCATTTCCAACATAAATATTTGCCAAGATTTATAGGCTTGGACCTGAAAAATGATTTTCTTTTCATATTCTTTCTCAGTGAATTGATTCTTTTCTGTTGTATTTTTCCCCACTCTACACAAGTCTTTTTATGAGTCTTTAAAGAAAATTGCTAATGTCTTAATGCCTGAATTTCTTTTCAGGTTAGTTTTTCTTGATTTCCTTGCCCTTATTTTTAATCATTTTCTGTATTTTCATCTGTGAGTAGCAGATATATGTAGGTTCAGTTACGCTAAATAAAAATTAGGTACCAAAATAAAATTACTCACCCATGCTGGTATACTTGATTTAGGAAAATACATGGATGATTATTTGCAAGGTATGAGTTAATAATTATCTGCATTTAAACTTTAAAGTGTTATACTAAAAATAGAAATATGATTTTAATATTCAGACCCTTATACAGTTAGAACTGTAATATCAATTGAAAAAAGAATAATGCAAAGAAATTAAAGCATTGTAAAATAAGTTTAAAAAAATCAGGATTCTTTAGCCACTTACCCAATAAATAGATGTTGAATTCATATTATCCACAATCACTAAGTGAGATATTAAAGATACTGAGCCCTGTAAGGAATATACTTTCCCAGAGCTTACATTTATATTACATTTATTTACTACTAATATCACATAGGTGTGAAAAAAGATATTATAGAGGATATTAGTGGATTTTATATAGGATAGTAAAGAGATATCAAGTTCAGGAAGTTTTATTATTATAAATTATAAAACATTAGGATAGGATATGTGTTTGCCTCAAAGGTGTCTGATTGTTTGGCTGCAGCCCTCTTAAAGATCCATAGGTCTGAAAAAACTTAGATATTATTTAGTCCAAATTCATCATTTTACAGCTTAGGAAACTGAAATCCAGAGAGAGAGTTAGATGACTTATTCAACATTGATATCATGTAATAGACAAGAGTGTAAAACTGGGGTCTTTATTTTCTGTTCACCTATCCATCTATCTATTTCTCCCTTTTTGTTTGTTTGTTTTTGCTTTTTGAGACAGAGCCTCAATTTGTCACCAGGGACCAGGCTGGAGTGCAGTGGTGTGATCTTGGCTCACTGCAACCTCTGCTCCCTGCAACCTCTGCTCCCTGAACCTCTGTCTCTCGGGTCAAGCAATTCTTCTGCCTCAGCCTCCAGAGTATGTGGGACTACAGGTGTGCGCCACTACGCCCAGCTAATCTTTGTATTTTAGTAAAGACGGGGTTTCACCATGTTGGCCAGGATGTTCTTGATCTCTTGACCTCGTGATCCACCTGGCTAGGCCTCCCTAAGTGCTGGCTCCCAAAGGCCTGAGCCACCACTACTGGCCCTATTTATCTCTTTAACAAATATTTGAATAGACCTGGAAATAAAAATATCAGGGCAAAATAAATAAGTCATCATTTGCTCTCAAAGTTCTTCTTATACAACAAACTATAATTGATGGAATAACATAAAGAGGCTAAGTACAATGACAAGTGCAGCATAGATAATAAAAGAGTAGTCATGTTGGTGTGTGTGGGATTCCCAGATCAGTTTTGCCACACAGCCTCCTCTTCAACTTAGAATAATTTCAATAGATTTTTTAAAATGTTGTCAACAACATTTTAGACAAGCAGATAAAGATTTTCACTTTTTTTGGTGGGGGGACTCACTCTGTCACAATCCAATGGTGCAATGGTGGTCTCAGCTCACTGCAACCTCTGCCTCCTGGGTTCAAGCCATTCTTCCACCTCAGCCTCCCAAGCAGGTGGGACTACAGGCATGTGCCAGCACACCTGGCTAATTTTTGTATTTTTAGTAGAGACAGAGTTTCTCTGTGTTGGCTAATCTGGTCTCAAACTTCTGACCTTGTGATCTGGCCTCCCAAAGTGCTGAGATTACAGGCATGAGCACCATGCCCAGCCTCAAGATTTTCACTTTATATTTATGCTAAAAGTGTGGGCAAAAACAAGTTTTACTTGAAATGTCTTGTTTCATTTAACATTTTGGCATAGATATAAAAACCAATGTATTTATTTATTAATTTTTTATTAATTTGTTTTTCTTTTGAGATGGAGTATTGCTCTGGCACCAGGTTGGAGTGCAGTGGCAGATCTCGGCTCACCACACTACGTCTGGCTAATTTTTTGTCTTTTTAGTAGAGACGGGATTTCACCATATTAGCCAGCCTGGTCTCGAAATCCTGACCTCAGGTGATCCACCCACCTCGGCCTCCCAAAGTGCTGCGATTATAGCTGTGAGCCACAAAGCCTGGCCAATGTATTTATTTTTATTAAAAATTTCTGCACTGGGCGCAGTTGCTCACACCTGTAATCCCAGCACATTGGGAGGCTAATGGTTAGATCAGATTATACATGGTTCAAAAACTTTTGTAGTTACAGTCACTTGCAAAAGGTGGGTGGATCACGAGGTCAGGAGTTGGAGACCAGCCTGGCCAACATGGTGAAACTCCATCTCTACAAGAAATTAGCTGGGTGTGGTGGCAGGCTCCTCTAATCCCAGCTACTCGGTGGCTGAGGCAGGATAATCGCTTGAACCCGAGAAATAGAGGTTGCAGTGAGCCGAGACTATGCCAGTGTACTCCCGCCTGGGTGACAGAGTGAGACTCCATCTCAAAAAACAAAAAAAAATTTCAGCACAGTGTTTCACAAAATAAATAAATACAATGCTACATTTTATTATAATTTTTAAATATTGTTTCTCTTTTAAAGAAAGTTTGAAATTTGCAGTAATACTAATTTTGCTGCTTCAATTTAGTGTAATTTAAGTCACTTTAGGAAGGCATATGTGTTGTTTTTATCAATTATTCATAAAAGAAACTCCCAATTCTGACAGTCAATTTTTATTAAAGGAAGATATGAAGCTATTGTTTAGCATACATTGCCCACTGAGTTTCATGGAGTGAAAATAAAGTAGTGTGTAGCTTTATTAATGAATTCAGACACTCAGTGTTGACTCCAAGTCTCTTTAAAATTAGGTTGAATTTAAATATAGTAAAAGCCCAGTTCAACACTTGGTTTATTTTTATAATGCTAAGTTTCTCATATTAAAATTTTGATGATAACGTCTCCATTTTATTAAAACTTATTTTTATTGTTGTCTTTCAAAAATATAAATAGCAATAAGAACATGAACACTTTCAATTTTTTTTCTTAATGAGACTACACAGAATTATTATTCATAAAGCCGACTTCGAAACAGGTCTAGCATATCTAATTTGTAAAATAGAGTGTACATGGTTCAACACATAATGCATATGCTATAATTACAGGGTGATGGTGTTTAGTGTGCCCCCCAAATTTTGGTAACACAACTAGACTATCCTTCCATCCATCAGCCCTTCAAAGGTAGAACATATGGTATATTTTTAAGGTGAATACTATTTCTGAAATACTCCAGAACACTAAAATTTTGCTGATAGTTATATCTATGATCTGGATGCCCCAAATGTCTCTATGCTTGAATTATTAAAAATGAAAATCTTGGCTGGATGTCATAGCTCATGCCTGTAATCCAAGCATTTTGTGAGGCCAAGATGGGATGATTGCTTGAGCCCAGAAGTTTGAGACTAGCCTGGACAACCTAGTGAGACTGCATCTCTACAAAAATTTTTTTAAAAGTTAGCTAGGTGTGGTGGCTCACAGCAGTGGTGCCCACTACTCAGGGGCTGAAGTGGGAGGATCACTGGGGCCTGAGCCATCAAAGCTGCAAAAAAATGGAAATCTTTATTTTGCAGAATTTACAGAAGTCCTAATCTAGACAAAGGCAATTTTTATACTGGTTAAAGGTTGTGGCTGCTATTTAAAATTAGTAAATTGGCTTATAATCTAGGAATATACAAAAATGCACTAGAATACAATTTTTAAATAATTTTTAAGCAAATACCATTAAAAACTTTCAAGATTTATACATTTTGATATTTTACCACCATATTTAAAATATTGACTATTCCTGATATGATGGAATTTCTATCACTAGAGTTGCATTTATATTTGAAGTAGCAAAAAACTGTTCCTTTTGGCATTCCAAACAACCAGCAGAGGTTAGTGTGTAATTTCTAGTCAAGTTGTTACTATTTGCTGTTTTGTTTTGCTTTGTTTGTTGTTAATTGTTGCACAATTAGCCAGGACATCATTCTTTACTCAATTACAATAATATCTTCAGAGAAATAATAAACAGAAACTCTATTTCTCTTACGTGTATCAATGACATACAAAATATTTCCTCATAAATCTAAATTTAGCCCTCTGGAAAGAATCTAAACTATAAGGGAGGTGGATACTCTTGGCAATGGTGTGGTATGCAGTAGAAACAGTACAGTCTACATTACTCAGCAGTCTTTTTATCTGCAACTAATAGAAATTTAAATTCAAGTTAACTAAACCAACAACAACAAAAAGAGAATTCATTGACTAACATGACAGAAAATTCTAAGGTTTCATCCTGCTTCAGGGCTTGCTAAATTTAGTCAAATGAAGTCATCTTTCTCTTTTTATCCCTAGCTCTAGTTTGTTTTGTGTTGGCTATCTTCCAAGAGTAAGCTATCTATCTGAGGTGGCCTCCAGAAAACTCTAGACTTACTGCTAACTATTCCAGTGAAAAACGGTTTATCTTCTGAATTATCCCAATAAAATCCCAACACTAATATCACTGGATGACTTGGATCACGCTCACACCTTTGAACCAATTGCTATGACCAAGGAAGTAGACTATGCTCACTGTGCAGGGCTATGTCACACGACTACTCCAGGATGAGAGAGCTATGGTCAGCTTCATTTAAACAATGTAGACTGAAAGTGGGGAAGACTTGGTAACTGAAAGGAAAACCAGATGACGTTACCAAAAGAAAGATTTGAATAGGAAAAAAAAAAATTAAAGTCTACCTTACTCTCAAATTCAGGTGATTTTAGTATACTTAATGATAGGTGACTTCTACTGACTTGTTTTATTTTCCATATATGATATTGATTTGGGTGTCAAATGACTAGCCTCAAGAATGTAGGTTCGGCCAGGCACAGTGGCTCACACCTGTAATCCCAGCACTTTAGGAGGCCGAGATGAGTTGATCACTTGAAGTCAAAAGTTTGAGATCAGCCTAGCCAACATGGAGAAACCCCGTCTCTATTAAAAATACAAAAAATTAGCTTGTTGTGGTGGCAGGCGCCTGTAATCTCAGCTACTTGGGAGGCTGAGGTAGGAGAATCCCTTGAACCTGGAAGGCAGAGGTTGCAGTGAGCTGAGATTGTGCCACTGCACTCCGCCTGTGCAACAAGCGTGAAACTGTCTCAACAACTAAAAAAAATAATAATATAGGTTTGTATTAGAATGAAGGGCGCACACAGCCTCTGAAAGCAAGTTTATAAGAAATTTTCTCTGTAGTCTCAGGTTGATATAAAGGAAACAAAGGTTTTAAGTAGTTTAATTCATTGTTTTAAAACACACATGAAGTCTTAGTATTCTAGTATTTATGAGACATTACTTTTTGTATTTCATCATTGTATATAATATTAAAAAAATACGAATTCCTGATTTTTCCCTTTATTTATAAGCTGGTTTTCTCTTCCAACATGAAGGTCACCATTACAGTTCCAGGAAAAAAAATAGGAGACAGTAGATGTCTTCTCGAGAAGAATTGGGTTATAATGTAGTGGAAAGCCTGCCTCCATTGCCCAGAGGTTTGTGCAGAGAACTGGGAAGGCAAGGTAAGAGAGGGATTTGTAGCACTAGGCTAGGGAGACCCAGTCAGCTGAAAGAAACCACTGGATCCTTAATAAGCTGAGAGGGGATAGACAAGGGGTTTATTAACATCAGACATTAACAGCAGGTGCAGAGCTGTGAGTCAGCCAGCATGAAGATTATGATTATACTGGTAGTTTATAGTCATGTCCGTATTCTTAGGTACTCGCTTTGTACTGGTTTTTGTGTTTTTACTTTCACCATCAATTAAATGACTAAGTTCAGTGGCTGGTCAGTCAGTGCATATCCAAGGACTAGCATGAGGCCAGCATTCTCCCTTTTCCCCAATGCCATCGAGTGATTTACAGTTCTCTCCCACACATTCAAATGCCATCTTGAAGATAAGTAGAGAAAGGAAAATGAAATGATTTTGCAGAATTATTGTAGGATCACCCCTTGTAATTGCTTCAGATAACTGGACTGTGCTAATATTTGAAAACCAAATTCAGTATTAAACCTACTTCCTAGTGTGTGAGTGGGTAGGGTTGTAAAGATTAGATCAGTTATAGAGAAATAAAGAAGTCACATTATATCCACATCCAAGTTGTGGTATGTGTAAATCCTGATACACAAACCAATGAATTAGCTTTAAATGTAAATTTATACTATTGGCCACTAGCAGGGGGCCAATTAATTTACTCGTAGACATTTAGCTGAGATCTCTTATGTGATGTTAGTGTCATACAAGGATGAACTTGAACCTTATTAGGCTGCCTTTTTGTCTAGCTAGATTTAGTAAAGATTATAATTTTTTAAAACTAGGTCGCCTTGCAATGGAAATAGTAGCAAAGATGAAAGAAGAAAGTAGAAAAAAAAGTTTTAATAAATATAGCATGTATAGGATGAATATTCTGCTTATACCAGATACATATATGATTGAAAGAAAAATAGGTAATAAATAGGGCAAAACCACTGAAATATATTATTTATGTAGAAACAAATACAAATAGAAAATTTACAAAAGAAATAAAAAAATGTGGAAAATATTCATTTTAGTTTCAGTAGAGATAAATCATGCATATGATTTATATAAATATAAAAGGACTCCATCTCATTATTGAAAGAACATATTTTTTATTGCTGGTGAAATTGTAAACTCTGTGTGTGTGTGTGTGTGTGTGTGTGTGTGTGTGTGTTTTAGTAATTTAGCAGTATTCATAAGAAGGTAGATGTTTTCAGGAATATAACTTAAAGAAGTAACCTCAAATATGGAAAACTCTGGTTCCCAAATATGTTGATCATGTTTTTTAGTAGTAAAAATGTAAAAACAACCTAAGTATTCCAAAGTAGGAGAATGATTAAATATACCTAATTGTTTAAGTATTATGAAGGCATTTAGGACTAAAGCAAAATGTTTCTTTACATTTTTAAAGGAAAAAAGTCATTTTAATATGTTATAAATGTTACTGTTATACCTAATGACAAATACACATTTTTTAAGAAAAAAGATAATGTCAGAATCATAGGGGTTTCAGCCATTATTTTTCTAGTTTCCAAATACTAACAGTGTAGTCAGACTATTTATTTAATGGCTAAAATGTATAAAGAAAGAAAATTGCTGTGGGGACAGAATTGAGTATCTCTGAGCCCCAGTTTTCTTTACAGATATCATCCAATATAATCCCTCATTCAAGTTTTCTATATTCTAAAACTCTGTAATCTATGATCTATAAATAATGAGTATATGAGAGATTTGGTTTTAGACTTCTTTCAAAATGTTGTTACGAAGATTCCATGGAAACAGAGCATTATCATCTGGTGGGATATCTCATAAATAAGAACATAAATAATGCATTTTAAAAGTTTGTTGCATTAATAAATATTTCACAAAATATAAAAGTTATGAAAAAGAAAGGATTATTGAGCAAAAGCAAAATAATAAACACAATAAGATTGTTTAAAAAATACCTACTTTGTGCAAAGCATTGTAGTAGTAAAAATTAGAGAAAATCTAATTAGAAAGATGAAATTTTAAATTGAAAGGTTACTTTAAATATAAAGCAAAGTTCACTCATTTTTTGATGAGTATATTTTTGTGTGTTTTGTTTAAAAATCTTTGCTTATCACTAGGTAGTAAACATATTTTGTGATGTTATATTTTAGAAGCTTTGCTTTCTGCTTTATATTTAGATGTATTATCCAATAGAAGTTGACTTTTTAGAAATATGGTGTCATGTAGGACTCACCTTCTACATTTATAGTCACCTTTCATCATTTATTAAAAACATGTTATGATAGACTCTCCGTTTTCTCCTGCCCCGTGTGCCACATTTGACATAAATCACATATATATGGGTTTGCCTCTAAATCCTCAATTGTGTTCTGTTTGTCTATTTTGTACCAATACTTAACAGTCTGAATTACTGTAGCTTTACAATAAATCTTGAATTTTGGAAGTTAGCTTTCTTCATCATTAAGATTGCTTTGGTTCTTTGTATTTTTATATACATTTTGAAACCTGCTTGTTGGTTGATGCTCATACACTTATAACTTCTGAGATTTTGAGTGGGATAATAGATAAATAGATTAATTTGTGAAAAATTGTTATCTTTACAATACCAAGTTTACCAAATCATAAATATACACCTCCATTTATTTAGGCATTTAAAATGACTTCTCTTATTTTTGTATTTTTTTTCTATGTAAAGGCTTTGCACAATCAGATTAAAATTATTCCTTGGTATTTTTGCATTTTATTGCTATAAATTTTTAAAAGAAAATGTTATTTTATATCTATACGTTTTCAGTGGAGAAATACAATTAATTTTTATATATTGATGATCAATCTTGTTGAATTCATGTATTAATTCTAGTAGTATATCTAAAAATTCTTTTAAATTTTCTGCCATTTAATTGTTATCTATGATGAATGAGAGTTCTATTTTTTCTTTCAAGTCCTTATATACTTTATTTTTTAGTGTCTTTTTAAAATTTTATTTTAGCCTTTATTATTCCATTAGCTATGTATTCTTTTGTTATTTCAAAGTGAATATCTTAAAGCATAAAAAATGAAAACTTATTAGAGTTCCGTAAACTTCAGTCCTTTTACTACCACCAATGTAATGACCTATGAACACTTTATCTTCTTTTGTGCTGTTATGTATGTAGTGTGTGTACATCTATCTATCTATCTATAACTATATATATATATATTTAAAATCATACTATACATTTTAAACTCAAAAGTTTATTACATTTTTGTTTTGCCAGTCAAAATTTATTTTGCTTTACTCATTTATATATCTTTCTATTGATCTTCCTTCTTTCGTGAATTTTTATGCTGCCTTCCAGGATTATTTTCCTTCTGTCTAACAAACTCCCTTTAGTGCTTTCAGTTAGGATCATTGTTAAATATCTTTCTTTTGTTAATTTGGAGATGCTAATTTGGAGATGCTTTTATTTTCTCTTTACTATAGAGGATAATATAGGGGTCTGGAATTCTAGGTTGGCTATTATTTCTTTTCAACACTTTAAAGACTTCATACCATAGTCTTCTGGCTAGTATTACTTTTTCAGAGAAGCTGTCAGTTTTATGTTGCTCATTTGCAATTATGTCTTTTATCTCCCTCCACAGGCTTATAATTTTCTGAAGTTTTACTATGATGTGCATGTATTTGGTTTTCCTTATATCTATCTCTCTGATTTTATACCATTTCTTGAATTTGTAGCTTTATATCTTTTATCCACCTTGAAAAAATATTGGCCATTTTCTCTTCAAATATACTATTGATCTATTCTTTATATCTTCTCCATGGGGGACTCTAATTACACATAAGTTAGACCTTACATTTTGTCTCAGATGACTCTGGCTGTCTTCTATTCATTGGTCTTCACACATTTGTTTGGTTATTTCTACTGACTTTTTTTCCAATTCCACCAATATTCTCTTCTACTCTGTCTAATTAATTAAACTCATTTATTGAGTTACCTTCAATTATTGTGCATGTGGTTTTCTATTTTTTACTTCCAGAATTTTCACTTGATTATTTGTCACATTTCTATTTTGCTAAAAACTCTTAATCTTTTCCTCTATAATTTCTTGAACATATTATTCATAGTTATTTTCAAATTCATGTCTGGTAACTCCAGTGACTTCCAATCCCATCTCTGAATCTAACTACCATTCTAGCATTGGACAATATAAACTCCATATGTCGCTGTTTCTCATCTACCAAATAAAGAGGTCTATTATTGAGATAAAAAACTACTTTGCTCTTACTACTTGAAGCATCACCTTACAATATTGAGCTGTGCTTAGCCATAAACTGTAATTAAAAGAGGTTTATGCAAGATTATCTCTAGATTCTTTTCTAATTCTACAAGACCTAAGTTATGGCTATTTTTAAATATCCTCCATGTTTAGTACTATGCTAGGTACTGTGAAGACATTTATCCAAATTTAGTATTTAAGGGACTATGACTTAGACTGAAAACCTCATGGCACCTCTCTTTTTTTGCTGCTTTACTTGTCTTCTAGTACAGTCAATGGCACAGGGCAGGTGTTCATTAAGTACTGTTGAATGAATAAATGAGTAATTTGGCTAATTGTATTAGAAATATAGATAAAGGGACAGAACTTATACACTTTTGGTGAAAGACTAATAGAAAATAGTGTTTGGTTGAGCATAGGAATTGGAAGAATAGGAAAGATGTAAGGAAATGATAATTACTATGCTCTGTTGAGCATTTGTTATATATCAGTTTCTGTTCTGAAAGTGCCATATACGTTATACCAGAAAATCCCTATAGTCTCTTTGAGGTAAATATTCAGAGCAAGGCTAAGTTATCTGAAAGTGACAAAGGCGGGACTCAAACTCAGCTTGGTCTAACACTAAAGCTTGTTTATAATCATTATTTAATGATGCCTAAAGTTTTAGGCAGAAAGACAGAAAAAATATCTTTTCATGGACAAGTAAAAATCTGTAAACCTAGATATATGAAGATATAGATAGATAGATTGATACTGATTGACATATATAAAATAAAAATATTCTTTGCCTTTGGAGGTTTTTTTTTCCTCTTCTTTGGTGTTTTTTCCTACCCTGAAAGAAAACACACTCTGTCTTCCTCAAAATCCATAACTCAACTGCCAATGAGTACAGAATCTTTAAAGATTTTATGTAATATAGGGGGTTCAATTCTTCATATTCCAGAAATAGATTTTTAAATGCAAATGTACATATTACATATACATAATTACCCGCATATACAGGAGAGAAATATATTTTCCTTCACATAGCAGATCAGTAAGAAAATATTTCACTACTCCAGTAATCAAACATAATTTCCAGAATTAATAAGAATAAATATTCTTGTTCCTCTTTCAAATGACACTTTGGTGAGTGGTTATTGTATCTCATGGCAAAAAGTAAATTAAAAAAAAACTCAAGAAAGCAGTTAAGAAATTTTATTTTACATATACAATATGAAGATAACACAATTTTATCACAAGGATTCAAAATAAAAAGCCTAGAAGGAATTTAACAGGATAAGTAGACTACAATGAACACTTCTTTCTATTGCCAGCTTGTCTTCTACAGTAGATCACCATGTAGCAGTTAGAGGTAACACACTCTCAGATCTCATCTCCTACTGTTCTCCTCGTTTGCTCCATTTTAGCATCACTGGCATTCATGGCGCTCCTTGTACACAGCAAGCACATTTCAAACTCAGGACTTTCATACTAGCTTTTTCTTCTGCATGTAATATTCTTGCCTCCAGGTATCTCCATAGATCACCCTTTTATTTCTTTCAGGTTTCTGTTCAAATGTTACCTTTCTAGCGAAGCATTCTTGACCACCCTTTGTAAAAGAGTAACCCACGCCCTGCCTTACCTTCAACAGCAATCCTCGCACTAACTCTTGCCTTCTTTTATTTTCTTTTATCACTTGTGTTATCATCTGATACACTCTATATTATTTGTTTATTTCTGCAATTACTATCCATCTCTTCCCTTAGGATACAAGCTCTATGAAGAAAGAAAATTTATTTTGTTCACTTTTGTGTCTCAGTGACCACCATACTACCTGGTGCATGCCTTCTAACAGATATTTGTTGAACAACTGAGTGCTAGACGTGTGAGGAATCATTTTCAGAAGGTTTTCAACTCTTCTAAGCTAATAGGAGGTTATACACAGAAATTTAGCTAACTCTTCCAATTAAAACATAGCATTGGCACAGGGAAAAAAATCACAATGCATTCATTTTTTTCTAGAAGAATTATTATACATACCTGTAAATGGTTAAACCAGAAGTATTGATGGAAAGATTGTGAACTGTCTCCATCTCAATTAACTTTTCTATCACAATTCACCTAAGGAACATGGAATCCTGTCCTATTGTTTGGTTGTTTCCAAAGATGTAAAAACTGTTCGGGGATCTTAATAAATATTTGTTGAATTGGGACATATATATATTTATATACATATGTCATGTATATATTCTATTACAGACAAAGTTCTGTGTCATTAGAACCTCTTGCTTGATTATTTGATGAAGAAATATTCTATTTTCTCTTGTGCCTCCAATGAAAACAGAAGGCCAAATGCTCCAACCTTGTAAATTACCAAGGTATTAACCAAAGCCAGCTGCAAGCTGAAACTTATAAATGCCCCTCTTTTTATAAGACGTCAACTTGGGCATGGGTTCTTCTTGGTATTATATAGTATTTGATCTCTCTTGTACATGCCTTCCAATTTTTTAATAGTACATCATCTTCTTTATGAGGTTTCCTTAAGCCCAATAATGTATTCAATATTCTCTGAAGAAAACACACACACACACATACAAATAAATTCATTTTTAAAGTCCATTATTTGTATACAGCATGTGGTAATATAATAAAGGACTGAGGTTTTTAACTTTCTATTTAAAAAGTACCTGTGATACTAATTAAGATATTTATATGGGTGCCAATATAAAACCATGAAGAAATTGGTCAACAGTATTTAAAACTGTAACAGTAACTTAAATTCACAACGAAGAGATGTTAGAACAGGAGACTCAATTTTGCTTAGAGCACAAGTCACGCTCTGGTAGAAAGCGCTTAGAGAAACACTTAACTCTTGCAAGCATCCAGGAAGTTATTTTAGCATTGTAAGATACACAGTGCAGTAACATAGGCACTGAGGCAGTGCCTTAGGGATAAGATGGCCAATTAACAACATTTGCACAAAAGCTTACAAGACTGATCCACAGTTACTTAGGTCCCAAATCAGATTTTTGAAAGTAAAAAGGTGAGTACACTAAGTAAAAAGGTGAGTACCCTAGGCCTTTCTATCTTTTGATGTCTTGTTGGTGTGTTTTATGCTCTGAATCTTGGGTCACCAGACAGGCATTAATGCCTATATTCCTGTTATAATATTCATAAAGCCTCCTTTCATTCTTGAAAATGTTCCTGTTTGGGAATAAATTGTCTGGCCACCCAATATAAACCCTTCTGCATACATTAAGTGAAAAGCTTCTTTATCTAAGAGGCAGGAGTCATCCAAGATCTTCTCTTTGCAGACAACGCCCTTGGAGAGACTCATTAAGATGAAAGACACAAAAAGGCCTAAGAATTGATTTACTTTTGATGATTTAAAGAATACCATCTTGCTGTTTGAAAATAATTTCAAAATTATGTTTTCATATGTATATATACATGATTTTAAAATACGGACAATTTTTAACTTTAAATTTAGTATTGGCTATATGAACACTAATGGCACTTCAATATTTAAAAAATATACCAAATACCAGTATTTTTAATAACTGGGTTATTATTATGTTCTCTTTTCCCAAAATAAACCCACAGTCTCACAAACAATGAGGAATTATTAAATAAAGGAAGAAATGTTAGGATATCATGTCTATTTTTTCCACTGATTGCAACCCGGCATTGTCAGAGATCTGGTCCTTTACACAGAGTGGGAAATCTCTAAGATGACTAAAGGAGGTTGAGTAGTGGCTCAGACCTCAACCACTCACTAATTAACTTAGCTGCTGTACCAGGAAATTATGTGAGTAAATATGGTCATTTACATAACTGATTTGATATTCAAATCACTGGATTATTAACATAGTATTTTGCCAAGTCTTATGCAAGTGACTTTAGTCTAAAAGAAATCTAAACACTGAATCCACACAGACATTTTTAGATTATTTCTTCAAGCCCATAAAACAAGTCTAAAATATAATGTTTAAATGTCCTTATCATGTCTATATATCTGTAAGAGTCTCTGTGCTCATAATTATAATTATGATTTATGAAGAGCAAAGAAGTCCATTACTGAAGTTCTTTCTCTGGAATCCCCTACTTTTCCCCTACTGCCTTCTTTTCTCCTTTCCTCAGTTTATCTAAGGTGATTGAACAGGAGTCATTCAGCGCTAAAGCAACTCCAGTTCGGATTCAGGGACCAAGAAAAGCTGTTAATAACCTACCTTCTGTGGGAAAAGTCTGATTTCACTTGTAGAACTTGCTTCTTCATTCTGTTCCATCTTGGAGAAGCTCATGCAATTCTAAGTTGCCGCTTCTGTGCCCTGCCCCTCTTTCTCCTCACAATGTGACAGGGAAGCATTTGGAAAGGCTCGTGCCCCTGCTTGGCACTCTAAGGCAAATTGTAACACATGGCCTTGAATGTCATTTACATAGGATATTCTCTCCTTTCCCCCTTTTCTAAAGGATGAGCATTTGAAAACAAAGCAACTTTAATTTAATTTTTATGCATTAAAGGGAGCATAGAAACATGATTGGCTCAAACCATTTTAAAGGTCTATTGTATCCCTGAGATATACATTTGTTCTGAGCTTCTCTGTTTCCTTCAGCCCTTACATCCAGCCCTTCAGTGAGTCTTGTCAAGTCTACCTCTAAAATGTATCTCAAATTTGTTTACTTTCTACCTTCTACAAATATCATCCTCATTGTAGCCATCACCATCTCTCACCTGGGTACAACAACAACATCAGAATGGTCTCTTTAAATGTATTCTTGCCTCACTACAATCTATTCTCCACAGAGAAGGCAGTGATCTTTTTAAAACAAAATCAGGTCAAACCCTCCAATACATTCTTACCTTGTTAGTGTACAATATACACTCCTCACTGAACTCTAAAAGACCCTTCAGGATTCAGCCCCGGACTATATCATCTTTTACCTTTACCATGCCCTCTTTTGCTCACCTGCTTCCAGGCATGAAGCCATTTCTATGGTCATTGAACAGGCCCAATTGTGCCCAATCTTCCACTGATCTTTGCAGAGTTGGCTCCTTTTTGGCATTCAGGTTTCAGCTGTAGTATTACCACCTTCAAGAGGCCTTCTACAGCAGTTCTGTCTAAAGTTGTCCCTTGCAACCTCCACTGGAACCACATTATTGTGGAGACAGCAAACAGGTTTTTGTTTTGTTTTGTTTTGTTTTTGATGCTAAATTTGTAAAGGCTAGGTGCAAAAAGTTCTGGTACCTTCCTCTCAGGCCCATCAAGGTTTGCAGACTGGCTTAATAGTCATTGTCACCAGCAAATCAGTGGAAACTGCAAAAGAAAAGGGGTTCTTCTGGAAGAGAAAGGATTGAAGAGATCTCAAAGAGTCTCTCCTCACCATATTTGGGGTATTGGATCTGTCTCCCCTGGGGCTTGTATTTCTGAAATCTAATGATAAGACCTACTTCTTTTGAGATTTCTGAAGGAGGGATGCCTGAAGGGCATGTGGAAACTACAGTTTATGGTTTCTAAGAAGGAAAGGATAGGGATGTCCACATTCCAGTTCTCCACATTTCTGGGAGAGGATGAAGTAGAGGATCTCTTCACTTTCCATGATCTCATGTGAAAGTGACTGGCATTAGCTGAGGGATAAGACTTGTAGAACTGCACTGATAGTTGCTTAGTGGCATTTCTGGAGGCAAGAGACATTAAGTAGTAGATATGGGACATACCACTGGTAGGAGCTGAATGAAGATGCCTTTTGCGCATCCTCCTAACCACAGAAAATTACCAATGTCCCCAATTCATCACCCTCTTGTATCTGTGCTCTATGCAATGTGATTTTGAAGCTTGTTCCGTCAAGGGATGAAGCTTTGACTTTTACCTATCCTGTGACTTGCTTTGGTCAATAAAATTTGGTAGAAGTGACTGTGTGTCAGTTCTGAGCCCAAGCTCAAAAGGCCTTTTAGCTTTCATTCTGTTTTAAACCCCTGGGATCTCTTGGACCAGGCTAGCCTGTTAGAGGATGAGAGACCAAGTGGAGGAGAGATGACTTTTGCAAGCAATCCACCTTCCTACCAGCCAATACTCTTATGCCCTGCCAGCTGGTGGTAGACACATGAGAGAACCTAGTTGAGATCAGCCAAGCTCAGCCTAGACCAGATGAATTTCAACCAGCCAACTTGTGAGCAATAACAAATGGTTATTTTCAGCTACTGAATTTTGGAATAGGTTATTATGCTGCAATAGCTAATGATACCTGAGTGAAAAAAGCTGAATACTGTCTAAGAATACCATTTGTTACCTTCTATGCAACTGTCATTCTAAGACAAACCACCGTCAGACTGACACTGATGGAGAAAACAGATCTTTCCTTTGTATCTTAGTCCATTTGAGCAGCTATAACATAAAACCATACACACAGTAAACAACAGAAACTTAATGCTCATAGTTCTGGAGGCTGGGAAGTCCAAGATCAAAGCAGATTCAGTGTCTGATGAAAGTCTGCTTCCTCATAGATGGCCATCTCCTTGCTATGTTCTCACTTAGTGGAAAGGAAAAGGGCCACTCCAGATCCTCTTTTATGAAGGCACTAATCCTATTCGTGCGATCTCTGCCCTCATGACCTGATTACTTCCCAAAGGCCTCATCTCCTAATACTATCACCTTGAGAGTTCGGATTTGAACATACAAATTTTGAAGGACAAAAGCACTCATATCATAGTGCTCTGTCTCAGATGGCAGCTGGCTCTGGATGTAGCTAGCATCCCAAGGGTTGGGCCAAAACTGAGTGATGGCACCACAGCAGAACCAGCTGAGCAGTGACCATGATTAGGGATAGGATTAGGATGAGAGCCTCTGTCCGGCAGCCAATGCAAGCAAATCTTTGAATAAAAGATAGTGGACTTAAGAGGTTTTAATGTTGCTATCTGAAGCACTAGAAGTTATTATGAGGTTTTTGTTAAAAATAAAACAGCTCTATATGGAAAAAAAATTTTGGTTAACATCTGAAGTGATTTAAAAGTAGTATAGATTTATGAACTATCATTATTTCCTTTACTAGCTATGTTTTATGACTTCTCATAATTACTTTAAAAGGGCTTTTATAAACATAAAAGTTTACATTTCAAATGGGTAAAAATGGGTTTCTGGTAAAATAACTTGACAGCAAGAATGTCCTCAAATATCAAAAACACAGGTAAACCTGTCACCTTTGATAAAGAACAGAGTCAAGTCCAATTTATCTTATTTTGCCTTAGTTGAATAGTCAACTATGCAAAGCTCTTTGCCTAGTCTGCTATGTTGTCATTTTTTTCTCTTTTAAGCCAGCAGAGACTAAAGCATGTTGCAGCATATGAATTAAAAAATTCTAGGTCCAATCAACTCATTTATGGTTTTCTTTTCATTAAAATTAGTTCTTGTTGTATACATATTTTTCTTTTTTGTAATATAAGGGGAATGAAGTAACTTTGCCAGGTAACTTTGAGGCCTCTGAACTGAGCCCCACTGAACTGTTCTTTTGGGTGTCGTAGCTCTCAATTGCAAACAGGTGCTTGCAGAACATTTATTGAGGAAGAGGTTGAAGACTAGATGCTAGAGCATAGTGAATAGGACCCTGAACTTTGGAATGAGACAGATCTGGGTGCAAATCCTGACTCCATCAGAGATTTGTTCATAGCCTTATTACACTGTAAAAATAGTACAACAAAATTACTGAAGGAGTAAAAAAAAAAGATGAAATATGTAAAGCACTTAGCACTGTGTCTAGGCTAGCACAAGGTGATTCTTACAAAATGATTCTATGAGAATTATGGAATAAGCTAAACAAATTCTACATTGAAAATAAATGTTGCAAAAAGAAGTTACAACAAAAAGAAGCACAATTTTATAGACATAAACTTGACATAATATATGAGCCAAGCGATCATTTATGATGTGCCAATGTTGAACTATTCTTTTAAAAAATGTTGTAGACAGAACTGGTTGTTTAAAAACATTTAGGAGTTAGATCATTTTTCATATTCTAACAATAATAAGGGATTAAACAGGGTTGTGCTCTATTATTGATAGTGTAAATTTACCTTAAGTTTGGTAAAGGAATGAAGAGAACATATGATGAGGACGTTTTCAATTGATGATAGTCTTGTCTTCCTGTGTTGCTGTCCTTAGAGTCTCTGCTCTGGGAGTCTTTTATAGGTGAGAACAATTTTTCCTGTGACTCTTTTATCAGAAGAATAATTCCCTTAGATATAACACAAAAGGGAACCCATCATTTTTTCCAAACTGTGAAACTCAGTCCACACTTCGTTATTAGAAAATTTTATGTCCTTGATTATTTAACCTCTACAGGTTTCACTTCAATGAATATTTGAAGACTGTATAAAGGAGAATGAATTCATCATACTTGATGTTCCAGGTATTATTAAAAATGAGAGGACCCAATTCCAGTCCTCAAGGAGCTTACAATTAAGTCAGAGGACAAAGTACAAAACTATTTCTAAAACAAGGCAAGGGAATGTAGATCATCATTAAAGAGGCACAAATTGTGCTCTGTGCTGTTCAGGGGCATAAGAGGGTTTGACTGATGGGAGGAGGGCAGGAAAGTAATCACATTATAGCTAACACCTGAAGTAAGCCTTGAATGGCTGGCAGAATTCCCACAGCCACTTCGTATTTTGGGGGGAGGCAGCAACATGAGTATGCTGAGACACGCTCATTCTGCCGTTACAAGTCATTAAATCTGGTTGTAGTAAAATGTACCTTTAACTGAACTGATAAGAGTAGATTGGGTGACACTGTTTAAGACTGAATTCAGCAAAAGGTTTTAATTCAGCAGAAAATAAGAATCTCATGTTCTTCATCTGAATAAGAAGTAGGCTTGTTCTCTGCAGATTCTTTCAACAAACATTTATTAAATAAATAGTAAACCCATAATTTCATAATTATTTAGTTACAATGGCCCTCCAGTACTATGACTCTATAATTATTTGTAAGTATATTTAGTCTACCAAACAATGGATGGATTTTGCCCACTGAAATTTTTTTTACTTTGATGCTTCCACATTTGAACATAGTCCCTTCACCTTAAAACTCATTTAGAACCTTATATTTACTTTGCTTATTACATTTTGCACTTTTATATCCTATTATTATTATATATTTATACATGTCTTCTTTTTTTTTCTCAATGTTAAACTCCAGGCAGTGGGGCCTACATTCAATGTATCTTTGTATACTCTGAAGTGGCTAGTTTAAAAAGTGTTCAAGAATATATGCTGAAGAAATAAACAGTTTAATTAACATCTGCTTCCCAGTGAAATTGCTAGACTCAGTTTAAATGGCTTAAATTACATACTAATTTTTACCTGGAATATTCTTGTTGGAAATGATTGAAAGCTGTATTTAAAAGGCCAGTTTCTCGACTCTCTTAATACCACTGCTTTATTAATTTGTTGGAGATAAAACACCACATTTTTTCATGTTCATTATACTTTTACTACAACAATAACACATGTTCAATGTAGAAAACTTACACATTACATATAACCAAAAAGAAAAAATCAAAATTATCATAAGCCCAACCTATAAGTAACCACAGTTACTATTTTAGGGGAGTTTATGATGCAGTCTATACACATTTTTTAAATGCTTTTAATAAACATGGCTAATTTGCCCTTTAGAAACAGTGAACTATTATATGTTCCTGGAATTGTTGAAAATGCTCTTCTTTTATACTAACACCAAGTCTAATCAGTGATATTAATCTTGGCAGAATGGGTAGAGGAAAATAGTTCCTTTATAAATGTGCATTTTTACATACTAATTAAATTGAATATTTTTTATAAATTTATTGACCTTTTCTATTTCCTTTGTAAATTGCCTCTTTGCTTTTTGGCCTATTTTTCTATTGGGGTATTTCTTTCACTCTCTCTCTCTCAAACGATTTTTCAGAACTGGATGTATATTAATAAACATTTTCCCAGGCCATTTGTCTTTTCCCATATTTCCTTTCAGAGTCACTGATCCCTAGGAAGAGAATCTAATAAACTAAGTGAAAGTCACATCCATGATCACCTCTTCCTTTCATTTCTAAACTGAGTAAATGTCATGAGCTAGAATGTCTTCTAGGAAGAAAAACAAACCTAAACACAACCAGTGGAATATTATTTTCTCTATGAAGAAAATTATTTTCAGAAACAATGGTAAACACAGCATTTAAAATAAAAAGATGCCCTAATTTACTTTTGGCAATTACTAAGAATTTAGAATTGATATAACTACTTTCTTTTTTACCCTTAAGAACATCATACGTAGTGCTGGCCTAAAGAGGAATATAATGGGAAGTGCATGCTAGGGATGACAAGTCAGATTTGGTAATTACAGTTAACAGTAACGTCTGTTCATCCACTACTGATGCATTGAAGTATTTCAATGGGATATGTAAGGGAGTAATGTATGGCTGTGCCCCATAAATTCAATAAAGAATGAACACTCTTATGGTGTGGTAACTGAGAAGTTAGCTGGGGGCAATGGTGAAATTCTTTCTTCTTGAAAAATGGAAACTATGAAGGGGGAAAAGTGAAAGGCATTACAAAAGGGAACAAGAGCAACATGACATTTTTCTATACTTCTGTACAGTATAGAAAAAAGAAACAGACATAAAGCAGATGCGATTGACAACTAAGGCTAAGGAGAAACATATTTAAAAAATTTATTGAATCCAAATTATCAAAATTGGTACAATGATAATTGTAAATTGTTAAATTTATATCAGTGGGGCATTACAAATATGGAACAGGTTGTTTTTTTTTTAATGTTTTCAATGGAATTTATCCCTCATATGACACAAAAACATTTAATTTTATCTTCCTTTAGGCACAAATGTTGAAAGAAGTTTGTTTTTTAAATCTGTTAAATTTTTTCAGTACATACATGCACACAGCTGAACTTGGTGTGTGCTGCAAGCTGTTTGTTAAAATTTAGAGTCCTGTCAGATTCCCCTAGTAGTTTCACATGTTTGTTTATCAGCAGTAGCTTCAAAAGCAAGGGGAAAACCAGATCATTTATAATTGTACTTGGTTTAGACAAATAAAAGGCGTTTTGTTAAAGATTCTAATTGAATTCACTTTAAAATTCAATAAAAGGAATTAGCTAAAGAAGCAAACCATAGGTATACAATAGTTTGTGACCATGAAATCAGCCTATATTTAAACCATTTCCTGAAAGATAAATAGAGAAATATTTGTTGACCTGGGGATGTTGGTGTATTTAGAAACAGAATAAGCAACAGATAATAATAATTTGGAATTTTATTTATTCATTTCTCACTTTCTTCCAAAATCTTGTTTGTTTCAATGTTATGAATAAGAAAAGGGCCATTTTGAAACAGAAACAAAAATATAAGCATTTAACTCTCTCATAAATATCTTAGCAATTATAAAATTATTAAAATGTTTAAGAAAATAACTCTAAAATAAACTAGGGACAAAATTGTGGGCTTCCTGTTAGGTAGTTTTAAAGCATTACTTTAAATAGTATCAATTAACTGTAAATAAGGTGAATTTAATAATCTGACAAATAAAGCCTGGATACTCTTAGTTCAATTCACTAGTGATGGAAAGGCATATAAAGTACAACTGCTTAGAGAAAGAAAAAAATTAAAGGGGATAATACTTCAAAAATATAGAGAATGATCACCAAAAGTCTTGTGAATCATGTTTTTCAAATGGCCATTTGAGTAGCGTGACTCATGCAATATCCTTCCTCCTTGGCCTCTTTCCACACTCATCCAAAAATTAGTGATGAAAATCACATGAGAGGGAAACATATCAGGTGGTTTGAATCCTGACATTGAAACATGGTTTGCATCACCATCAATGTCGGACTCTAAAGTTTAAAAAACACGAGCGATACGTTAATGGTTTCATTCCAATGAAGTGGAAAGGAGCTATCTTTTAAAATTTTTCTTAACATCTTTATTTTTTGCCTGCCTGATTTCATTATTCCGTGATCTGTGAGCCCTGATATGTGAAGTATATTTTATATGGTTCTAAGGTAACTTTTAAGCTTGATGATTTTCACCATTGTGGATCAATAATATAATTTATCCTATTTCTTCCACTGTTGCGATACTGAAATAAAAAATGTTAAACCAGTTTATCTTATCTCTTCTCTAATGCCTGGTTTTTACTCTTCTGAATTCTATAAATCATTCTGTTTCTCACATATACACAAACATATGCATACACACACACACGTATATAAATTTACTATATATGTATATGTAACTATGTATATATGCCTATAAATATCCATATATACCTCCTATATATGTATATAAACTTACTATATATGCCTACAAATATATATATATTCTCTCTACACACACATATGTGCACCTACACAGAAATCTGCAGGAAAATGACACTTTCAAATAAATATTCAAAGGAATGCCAAAAGAGTTCCAAAGCCAAGACTGCTAGCACCAACCCATGGAAAGATGTATTTAAAATCAAAATACTTCTGTGAACACTGAGAAAAACCAAACCATACAAACGTTTACTTATGAGCATGATTAGAAGGTGGGCAGACTGCCTAATTAACTTTATATAAACTCTTGACATAAAAGTGAAAAAATGAAACATAAATGATACCTTTTCTTAGCTCAACCGTTAAAAAAGCCAATTACCTACTTGTGAACGTTTGCCACATACAATAATACTTTGAAGACACTTCATAATCAGAAGTGAGAAACTCTAGGCATCTGCATCCAACCGTCATTTTATCTGTGAAACGCTAGTAAAACATAACCTGAAAGGCATTCCTCCCAGCTCTAACGCGACATCGCTGTCATTAAGGAAAACCTGTGCCTGAGTTGGCTGAGTACTGTCTTGCAGAGTCCTCTGTCCTCGCGGAGTGGGAGGGTCACACTGGGAGAGACTAATAAGGACAGAGATGCGTCCCCCTTCCCCACTCGCAGGGAGCTCACTCCTCCGCGGTGCCGCAGCCGTGTCCTGACTCCACTGCGCCTCTGAGGGGCTCAAACACGAATTCAAGGTAAGCTGCGCGGCTTTGCGACCGACCCTTCACATGTCCTCTCACATATGCCCGGGCCATGTCATCTGCTCGTGTTTCTGGTTATCTGTGTGCATCTGCTTTTCAGGAAAATGTAAAAACTGTGCTACACATGGAAATATGTTTAGGTGGATAAATAATGCACACCTGCATACGTTCCCATAGGTGTCTCAAGGACGGGACCAAAAGCGTTTGGCAGGAGACGGCCGCTCTCATGTGCTACGTACCATGTACTTCGTGTACCTATGTTCACATGATGCAGGCTTCATGCGTTACACTTAAGTTCTAGGTGGTTTTTCTGATTATGTGTGTCTGTGAAGCGGAACTACGAGCGCTGTTGAAGCGGGTAGAGACAGACATCAAATACATTACAAAAAAAAAAATGTGGGATTAAAGGAGCAAAACAAACTCTGTATCAATACATGCCGTTAGAGCGCTTTTTTTTTTTTTTTTTTTGGACGGTGTTAGCCCTGGAAGCGAGGGAGCCAGTTAAGGGGTGTAAGCTAAGAGACGCTGCCCTGGAGCCCAGGGTTACCTACTCTACATGCGGATGTTTCTCTCAAGTGCGGCTTCTGCGGGGCGGCGCGGGCGCGGGCGCGGGCGGGTATCCCGGGACTCCAGCCCAGCCACGTCCCGGAGCGTCCGGCCCTGCTTCTTAATTACCCTGCAGCATGCGCAGCGCGGCCGGCCGGAGCGCCGCCGCCGTCCCCGACGTCCTCGTTTCCGCTGCCGCCACCGCCGCCGCCGCCGTCGCCACCGCGGGAACGTCCCAGAAGTGGTGTGAGGAAGACGCGGCCCCCCGCCTCTGACGCCTCAGCTGCCAGAGTCCCGCGGCCACCGCCGAGAGCGCGCCCGCGCCGCCGCCGCCGCCGCGCCGGGGAACCGGGAGACGGCGCCGCGCGGCCCAGCTAGGGCGCTGCAGGGTCGTGAGGAAGTTTGTTGGCCCGGAACCAAGCACACCGTCGGGCACGCTAGCACCCCGAGAGCTGGTGGGCGCGTAAGCGAACCCCGTTAGAGGTTACTGAGGGAGCGGGAAGCCCGGCGAGAGGGTGGGCAGAGGAGTGGGGGGACAGGCGGGTGACACAGGAGCCGCAGAAGAGCTTCATTTGATGAGAAGGTGAAGAGGCAGAAGGACCCTCGTGCCTTGTCAGCCTGAGGGGACAGTGGGCTGGAGAGCAAAAAGAGGAGGGCCCAGAATGCTTATAATGAGTAGTTTTAATAGAACAATCCGGAATAGAGGCAAGGGAGTGATCATGAGCCACAGTTTGAGACTGGGAGATGGAAGGGTAAGGAAATAAATTGCGCCACCTCCCTCAACCCCTAATTCGGAGACGATTTACTTAGTCCCATCTTCTGCTTGGATAAATCTGAGGATTAAGATGTGGGGATAATCGCTCTGCTCCAGGGGAATTTACATCTGCCTGTTAATGGAGGAGATGAAACAAAAACACTCCAATACCTATTTCCAACCCTTCCGCGACCCCCCACCAACTAAAAAAGGAGAGAACACCGATGCTTCCCCCTTTGTCTGAATCAAACACTGCTATAATTCTTTTGGAGATTTAAGGAAGAAAAGAAAAGAGCCCCTGCTCGTCTGTGTGGTCTTAGCATCTCCTTGGGTGGGACACTTGTAGGACCCTCTCTAAGTAGAGAGATCTTTGATATGCGCCTGCAAACCTGAGATAGTTAGGTGTTCCAGTGGTGAAAAACATGCATAAATGCCCCTTCCTGAGTTGGGCTGACAGGGTTTTGGGTAGGAATATCTCTTCAGGATGAAAAGGGGGAGGGTGACCCCCAGAGGTAGAAAATTTATGTTCTCCTTAGGGGATAGAAAATGCGGAAAGTAACTGGTAGGTGCTCCTGTCAGGTTTTGTCCTTCCTGAGCTAAGTGGTAAGGGACCTAAGTGGGGTTTCCTAGGAAAGGAGGGAGACAGTGTGGCAAAAGAGCAGAAAAGTGAACCTGAAATTGAAATGGACTGGTCCGAGAAAGAGCAAAATGGTGAAGAAACCCAAATGTGATTATTATCACAATTGGGACATCATCTCTATATCTGAATCATTCTCATCCTAGAAAACCATCCAAAACAGATGGGAGCTGATGGTATTTTCCAAAAATGGAAAATTTCCATTTACTTTCTGGTCCTCCAGCTTAATCTCTCCTGCTGCAATTTTAGTTCATTTTCTCCAGCAGGCAGAAATGCCAATGTGGGTACACAGAGTCAATGGTTCTAGAGGCGGAAGAAGATATGAACTTAGAAACCATGGGAGTGTGACTAATTGGCATCACAAATGAAAATTTAAGGGAAGAATGAAAAATAAACCGAAATGCAAGGAAGCAGGACTATAGAGATGCTAATATATAACCCTGAAAAGATGCTGAATAAAACAGAATGAATGGGACCAGAGTTGAGTCATCTGAGGCAGGCCACATTGAGGATGTACATCTTAAACAGGCAGAGAATAACTAGCTTAGCAGAAGAAATCGAGCAGGGAGGGCATTCCAGCCAGAAGAAATTGCATGTGTGAAGACTTAGAAGTGGGAGCAAACAGTCATGTGCCTGCTAAGACAGAGACTCTAAGCAGGGGTGAAATCTGAGATGAGTAGAGCAGACAGCACCTGCCAAGGAGAGATTGGGAAGGAGAGGCTAAGAAGCAATGGACTTTTTAGGGTGTTATTTTGTAAGCCAATAATAAAATAATCAGGTGAGCAAGTTGCATATTAAATTTGATAGAAAGATGGTTAATGCAGAGTAAACTATTAGGCCTCTCATCTACGCATACGTTATGAAGCACAAAGAATTTCTGACCTCCTGTCTTTAAGAGAAATCCAAGGTAATTGTGACATTGTAAGATTATTAAATCAGAAAGTTAATAGAGCCCTTCAAATTGAAAAAAAAAGGAAAAATGGATGAATTTGAAAATATGGCCATATAGTATATATTAAGATGATATTGGATCATTATTATAGATATATCTGTCGAAAACAGAGAAAAAGAATTATAATCAGAAAAAAATGTAGATCTGTTGTGATGGTTGAAATTGAGAATAGTACTGGAAAAGTTGATGGAAACAAATCATAGTTCAGAGAAGTGAGTTGGTAAAACAGCCAAGTTGTTGAGAATGGAGAGAATAGGTTAAGCATGCTCAAAGGGAATCTGAGATTTGAGACCCTCTGAATGTAGACACTAGTTTGGAAGTAACAGAAGAAACAACAAAACTGAGGAAATGTGATAGAGTTGGATAGGTTTCAAAGTAGTACAAACATTAGGATCTAGGGGGTATGCTTTCTGTTGAGGCAGAGAACAACTTCAGTAGTACTATTTTTGTCACACTAAATAACTAAGTTATGTTCACTGAGCTTTTAGTAATTTTTTACTCTACTTCTCTATCATTCTTTTCTTCGTGCATGTCATTCTACCGATATTAAGTCCATACCTGTCTATATTACTTAGTGGTTCCCAATCTTTCATTTGTTTATTTTTAGTCCAAGTGTATTGCCTTAGACTGTATCATTCTACAGATTGACCACATGAATATGTACTAAATGTCAAGTTTAAAGAAGACACAGATGAATAAAATGTAATGTTTTCTCCAAGATGTTCAAGCTAGGGAAGAGACAGAATGCAAAGCAGTTACAGCAGAACTGTGTGCAGAAGCCTAAGTGGGTATTGAGCTCTGTTGGATCACAGGACAGTGAGTAGTGAACTCTGCGTGGGATGATTCTCACAGGCTTTACATAGGACATGACATTTGAGTATCACATTGAAGTCAAAGTTAAGTGTTTTCCAGATTGGAGAGGATTGGAAGGACTTTCCAGCAGCCAAAAAAGCATGTGCAGCAACCTGTGAATTGTGAATGATTTGGTGGCAGAGAGCGTTTGGAAGGAGGTAGCAGGACAGGAGACTGGATAGATGAGTTGAGGCCCCAACATAAAAGAGCCTGAGTGCCTCACTTTAGAGTGGGCAGTGAAGAGCCACCAGAAAACTTTGAGCAGGGCATTTAAGTGGCTAGGTCTTTGTTTTAGAAATATAATTCTTGAGCAGTTGGGAGGTGGAAATAAAGGGAACAAGATGGAGGAAAGGAATCTACTTAGGAGTCTATTCAATTTTCCAGATTAGGAATGGTAAAAACGTGTAAAGCAGTTTCAGTGAGGATAAGACAGTTGATATGGATTCAAAAGACATTTACAAGTAGATTTGATAGACATTGACAGAGATTTGATATGGGGAGGGGGTGAATAAATTGAAAATGATTCTGAAATTTTTAACTTGAGTTCCTAAGTTAATGATGATACCTGTAATTAAAATGTGAAAGTCATGAGGTTTCTGTAGAATATAATGAGGGCAGAAACTTTGCCTAAATTGCAAAAGGCATCTGCAAACTTACTTCAATGTCATTACTCCAGCCACTGATAAAACTGAAATAATCCTAGACCTAGTCCTAAACTCTTAGGGATATTGGCCTGAATTTTTTACTCTACAGGCTAGGCTCTTCAGCTGGTTTTCTCTAATAGTTTACAAACTCCACTATAGCTTCACTAAAGATAGATTCTAAAGATTGGTGAAAGAACAGATGTGTAACACCTGTTGTTTTTGCTTATTTACACAATGTGTCACTTCATAACAGTATGACCAGATTTTCCTGGTGGAGTTATATATATGTAGGCATACTGGATGGTGGTCAAGAAGTTTTAATTTAAAAATCAGCCTCCTACAAAGTCACACATCATTTCCCTTTATAATAAATCCTCTGAAAACATGAGTTCTTTGTCATTTAACAAATTAAGTCTACTTTTTTGAGAGTTGAGATGCTGTGTACATTAAATCTAACAACTCATGTAAAGCAAATAAGTATTCTCTTTCTATTTTCTCCTCTTTCTCTCTTTTTTCATGTGGCCTTTCCATATTATTTTATATTTTGGTGTTGGCTCTAACACAATGACCTTTTACCTAACACCAAGTTTCAAAGATGTACAAAGAACACTTTAAATTGTTAGATGGCATAATAGTAAAAATATTCATGTTTCATAGGCAGATTTGATTTGACTCACTCAAAAACTCGTGCTGAGAGGCTCCTATCTTATTTAGCAAGCCCACCATTCTGTCATTTTATGTACATATTCTTAGTGGGTTTTTTTTAACTTCTTAATGTCTATCTCTCAAATAAAACATGGTGTTTGTTTATTTTTGATCTCTGTGACCAGAGTGGCACCATGGACTTTCCCTATTTGGCTCACTGCTATATCTCCAGTGATTGTGACATAGTGGAAACCTCATCCTATCAATAGATAACAATAGGATATCTAGATGCCAGGTATTAATGGGATATCAATAGGTATCAATAGAATATCTATTGATAAGATGAGGTTTCCTAATGCCTATGATTAATAGTAATGAGTAATGATTCAGGTTTCCTAATATTCCTCTCTATTCATTTTGTGTTTACTATATACAAATAAAATTTAATAAGAGCTTTTAAAAGAAATCTGCATTCTTATTCAAATATTCTTGGGTTGGATAGGTGTCTTAATGATTTCAAGAGCTAGATTAAGCAAATTGAAGGGAGAATGACTTTTTAAAATTCACTTACCCAACTGGTACCCAAAATTATTTCATATGGCAAACGATGGTGAGGATAATGGGTTAGGGGTAGAGGTTAGGGCTAGGCCTTCAGCCATGTATAATCTCTTTGCTGCCATGAGAATACATTACAGGGAGGGCTGTCTGAATGATTTTAAGCCTTTATAGGCTCCATCGATGTTGCCTACTCAAGACTGCCAGTGCTGGGCACACTCACCATTGTGACTTTGGCACTTTATAGCCCTGGGGAACTCTCTGGGGTCTGACTAGAATTTTGATAGAAATAGCTGAAAATTTAAGAGAATTTATGAAAACTTAAGAAAATTTTAGGAATGTGATATGTCTGTGCCACAACCTGAGAGAAAACATCATGTTATAATAGTAAAAGCTTTTTAGTCAGGCAGACTAGAACTTGAATCCCAGGCTTTGGGATTACTCTCTGAGCGTTAGTGTTTTTTATCTGTAGAATGGGGACCTAATTCCTGTCTTCAGTACCAACATTAGGCTTGCTGTGGACCCTACATTTTAGAAGACTGCACTATAGTCTTGCTCTGGATGTGTGCTTGCTCTCAGGGTTAGGCGTTTACGGAGCTAAGGGGACCTGCCCACCTAAAACCTAAGCTTCTAGACCAGGCTCTGGATAGCCAAGATCTGAAATTTCCTAAAAAAAATGACCCTTAAATTCCTGCAGAGTCCGACAGATCCCATCCTTGGGTCCATCTTCCCAGGGAAAGACCACAAGTGTAAACATTCCTAGGCCCAAGGAATGGTCAAGAGTTAGCTGTTTGCAGGCATTGTGGACAGAGCTTTGACTTATTGGCATATTTACATACGTGTGTGTAAGGATTTTCACGCTGCCAGTGGTCCCAGGAATGAAAAAAAAAATGTGGAATGAGCTTTGGTTCAGGCCAGAGGCCGACTCACCCCGTAGCACCTGCTCTGTTACATTCTAACTTGTCATGGACTTTCAAGACTTTATGAAAGTATTAACTGAAGTAAAATGAGAAAACGTATTATTTTTGTCAATGTTATTAGCTTTATTTTAACTTTCCAATATTTAAACATGTGGTATGCAGACCTCTTGCCCTGCACCCTGTCAGTGTTTTGGGCAGCCATGCCTGCCTCTTGAGTTACTATGAGTATTATAATAAAATATCATATATAAAATAAATTCTACTTCAGAAAATGAGACCATATGTGACCAACTGTCTCAGTTCATTTTCTGTTGTGATAACACAATACCTAAGACTGGGTAACTTACAAATAAAAGAAGTTTATTTTGGCTCACAGTTCTGGAGGCTGAAAAGTTCAAGATCAGGCAACTGCATCTGGTGGGGGCCTTCATGCTGTGTCATAACATGGCAGAAGGTAGGAGGGACACACTGAGGGACAAACTGGCTTTTATAACAGACCCACCCTCAAATGATAATTAACCTAATGCCTTAAAGATCCTATCTCTTAATCCTGTGACATTGCGGATTAAGTTTCTCACACATGAAATTTGGGCAACACATTCAAATCATAGCACCAATATTCTCTGTAGCCTTCTTAATATATATTGTGAGCCATCTTTGGACAGGCTTGAGAAAAAAATTTGAGGACCTCAGCATTCATATGTATTTGCTTGAGGTTCTTCATTAGCTGCTCCACTGAGAAAGCATTAAGGATCTATATTACAGCTTAACTTTTATGTGGGAGGAGCAACATATTAAAGTGTTATAACATTGGCTTGAATTCATTTGTAAAACTAACTTGATAATCACCTAGCTCAAACCTGCAGGGACAGGAAGGAAATGTGGGAAGTTTTGATGAGGAAGGAGGTTGTAGACAAAGTAAATAATTGAGAAATCCAGAGAAGGTACCAGAAATGTGTTCAGAGCATCAAGAAGCAGCCTGAGAATTGCAGGTGTCTGGGGATGGTGAGGTTTCTGGTCAGGAAAAGGAAAGGTTCAGAAAAACTCAAGGGAAGCTTTGACCTTGTCAGTTTCATTGAGGTCAACTTGTCAATGCCTCCAGCAAAGTTTAAGATCTGAACAAGTTGTTTTTAAAACCTATACAAGGATTTATTTTGAGACCTTGATGAAAAGTTTTTCAAATGTTTCCAGCTGAATGGGCTACATTTCCATTTTATCAGGATCTGAACAATTGAACCCTCAAATAGTAAACACATTTTAGAAATGTGCAAAGAGAAAAAGTGTTTATAATGACCCTTGAAATAAGATCTTGTAATGCCTTAAGAATTATTTTTAAAGATTGAATTATCACTACAGATTCCAAAATATTTCAAGATTTGTAAATTGGCAGTCTCTTACTTTTAAAAAAAATTCAACAAATATGTATTGAGTCTCTGCTTTTCCAAGTACTGTGCAAGGCACCTAGGATATAGTGATGGACAAGATAGATGTAGTCACTGCCCTCATGGAACTTAGAATTGAGTGGGGAGCAATAAACCTGTATACAGAAAAAATCTAAGAAAGAATGGTACCATATGAGGCTGGAGAAGTAGACAGGGGCCTGGTTATTTGGGACTTATAGGCCATAGAACATCTTTTGGACTCCATTCAAAGTACCATGAGAAACCATTAAAAGGTTTGAGGCAAGGAAGTGACATGATCCAACTTTCATTGTAAGAAAATTTCTCTACTGCTATGTAGAGAATAATTGTGGTCAGAATTCAGTAATGGATGGGGGAAACCAATAGGAAGCTGTTGAGGGGTCTAAACCAGGGTGATCTGAACTGGAATAGTGGCATAAGAGAAATAAGTGGATGTGAGATGTGTTTCGAGTAACACTGACATGACTTGTTGATGGTTTGGAAGTAGGAGATGGGGATAAGGAAGGCAAAAGAATCAATAGGATCCCTGGGTTTCTGGTTTGAGCATTTTGATGGGTAGTAACTACTGAGACTGGGAAGAGCATGAGAGGGACAAGTCGTCGTTGGAAATCAGGAATTTATTTGGATGTATTAAGTTACAGATATCTGTGTGACATCTAAGAGGGAACTTTGAATAGGCAGCTGGATACACAGTCTAAAGTTCAGTGAAGAGGAGTGGATGGGAGATGTAAATTTTAGATTAAACATCTTACAGATAATATTTAAAGCCAAGAGAATGGTGACATCACCTAGGGAGACATTATAAAGATAGGAAAAGAGGGCTCACAGATCCCAATATTAAGAAATCAGATAGAAGAAATATCTGAGAAGATTTAGAAGGAAATCCCAGAGAGTGTTAGATCAGGGAGGCCAATAAAAGAGGGTTTTAGGAAGGAGAGAATAGTCAGCTATTTGAAGTGTCACCAAGAATTGAAGAAGGGAAGAGAAAAGGATTATTCTTTCAAGTTCCTGCTGAACTTGGTGAGAGACATTTCAGTAGAGTCATAGAATGGCAATTCTTAAATAACTAGAACACTTAGTCAACTAACCATAAACCTTATTCTGCAAATACTTCGGATAAATGAAATAGAAGCTAAGTGGCTCAAGGAAATACTTAGGAGATGTCAAGATCAAAGCTTATAGCTTTGTAGTCCTCTTGTTCTTCGTCGTTGTAACAGAGACCAAGGCTTCAGTGAACATAAATTTCTAGGCTGCTTTGATACTTCTCCATTGTCCAAATATCAATATCAACCTCAAGCTGAAGAGACAGGTATAACTTAATTTTTCTAATTATTGTTTATTAATATATACAGCAAACCATTATAATATCAGATACCTTTTGAATATTTACTAGGTTAAGGCCCCGTATAATACACTTTCCGTGCATTAAATAATTTATTGCTAGTATTGTTTCCAAGTTGAAGATGAATAAGTTAAGGCTTAGAGAAGTTGCTTCTCCACAAGTAGCAGAGTCCAGACATGAAGCCATGATTGTAACCACTGTGCCAAACTACTAATGTATCAACTAATAAAAATCACATTTTGTTAAAAATATAACCATGGATTTCTCTAAAAATCAGATCAATATTTATGAGTTCTTTCCTTTGAAATAGAATTAATTTATTTAACAGTTACCAACTGACTTGAAATAATAGGTAGGATAACTTTGCAAAGTCATGTGAGGATTGGGACTATATCTAGTTGAAAGAATTCAAAAGAAGTAAGGCTTAAAACCAGCTGTTTGATATTTAGAACTACACATACAGTTTTAATATTGCAGTTGCTGCTTCTAGCTATTCATCCAGAAAGATCTGAAATCTTGAATTAATTTTAAAATGCTGATCTTAGAGTATTTGGCATACACAGAATACCAAAGAAGATGGTGGCTTTGGTTTTTGTCTAAAGAGTATCTATCAATAGAATTTAGACACTCGTATAATGAATTCTTTTATATTTGACTCTTGATTTAACTTTGAATGATGGCACATAAGCGATATAGCATTTATTTGCATATTTAGACTTCTTAGAATAGCTATTTTAATAATACAACAATTACCAAATACACTGAGGGAGCCATTATATTTTCACTTGCAATTTATGTCCACATTAGCTGCTTCACTAAAAAAAATTAATTTAAATGATGTTTAAGTTTTCCATTACAGGGGTTCTATTTACTGAATCTTTTATTTCAGTGCCTCAGGAGTAGAAGTACATGTTCAGAAAGACAATTATCAGAGGTAATAATATTAAATATGATGTCAATGGCAGGCTCAGGTGAGGCAGGCATTACTTGTATGTATTTTTTCTTTATAAACAGAATACAAGATTACTTTTCACACGTGGAGTAATCACTTCAGTAACAGTGATTATTCAATACAATAACAACATAGTTAAGTTTATAGAAAACATGACATCAGTTAACCCAAAATATGTAAAACTATATTCAGCAGAAATAACAGAATTGTGAATAATATATTTTAGTAATATGAATCATTGTATATTATACAATGCAAAAAGCATAGGCAACTTAAACAACTGGATTAAAATATGGGCAAAGGAATTGAATAGACATTTCTCCAAAGAAGATATACAAATGACCAGTAAGCACCTGAAAAGATGTTCAACATCACTAATACTTAGGGAGATGCAAATCAAAAGCACAGTGAGATGCCATCTGACACCCATTAGTATGGTAATTATACATATATTTTTTAGGCAAAATAGCAAGCCTTATCTAGGAAATGGAGAAATTGGAGCCCTTGTGCATTGTTAGTGAGAATGAAAATGGTGCAGCTGTTATAGAAAACAGTATTCTGTTTTCTCAGAAAATTAAAAATGAATTATTGTATTGTTAGCAATTCTACTTCTGATTCTGGGCGTATACCCAAAAGAATTGAAAGCAGGGACTTAAACAGATATTTTTATATCCATGTTTATAGCAGTATTATTTACAATAGGCAAAAGATGGGAACAACTCAAATGTCCATTGATAGATAAATAGATAAACAAGATGTGGTGTGTGTGTGTGTGTGTGTGTGTGTGTGTGTGTGTATATATATATATATATATAAAATGAAATATTCAGCTTTAAAGGAGGAGGAAACTGTCACAAAGTACAACACAATGAACCTTTAGGACATATGTTAAGTGAAATAAAGTCACACAGATACAAATACTGAATGATTCCACTAGATTAGTGAAATTCATAGAGACAGGAAGTAGAATGAAGGCTGCTGGGAGTTGGGGGACAGGAAAATGGGAAATTATTTTTTAATTGGGCACAGAGTTTCAGTTTTGCAATATGAAAAAAGTTCTGCAGATTCTGGGGATGGTTGCACAGCAATATGAATGTATTTAATTCTACTGAACTGTGTTTTTAAAAATGGTTAAGAATGTAAATTTTATATTTTATGTATTTGGCCACAATTTTTAAAAATCAAAAATGTGTCAGTTTAAGTGTAGTTTGAAAAATATGTAAAAGCAGAGAAAATTTAACTGATAAGCTGTATCAACATCAATAATTAACTAGAAACTAATCTGAAAATATTTTCAGAGCTCTTACCATACAGATTAAGGTATATATTGAGTTACATAGTTGCATATATAATCATATATCCTGTTATATGATGATATATAGTGTAAAATTCATTGTTTTGCTTTGGTAAGATTTTCTGGAGCTGTTGAAAGGAGCTGCATACAACGACTTAATTCATTTTTTTTTTTTTCTGTTGCAGATTCGTGGCCACTTGTTCACATGGTTTCAAGGCACAATGAGACACACTGGCCCTTGGAAGCTTTGGCTTTGGATGTCAGTGTTCCTGCTTCCTGCTTCCACTTCCGTGACCGTTAGGGACAAGACAGGTATCCAGGACAACTCTTTGCCTAATCATCCAATGTTATTTATAGCCTTTAAATCATTAAAACAAATCTTTTTAAGATTGAAAAGGCCATAGGTGGATCTACTATAACAGAATAAATTATAATTCATTGCTTTCTTCTATTGATCTTCCCATGATGCATATCAGGAATTCCTAAAATTACCTCATTTTTTTTAATATGCATAGTCTATTAGTCTAGCTTTTCCTTTTGTCTTTGATATTTACAAATATACATGTATGCATGTGTGCCTATGTGTGTTTATATGACATTGAATATCTCTCCCTTCTTCAAGAATTACTTATTCAAGTTATAAATATGGAAACTCATTCTAATCAGGATTAACAAGCACATATCTAATCTTAATTAGGAAAAAGTGAAAAATAGTAGGTATAAAAGGAAATGTAGATTAATTTTATGTCCATTTTGTAGTATCTCAGATGAGGCAAACAAAAAGTTGACAGATCTTTAGAGCACTTTTTGAACTAAATAGACAATATTTATTTGCAATTGTTATATTTATCAGTCTTTTCATAAATATTTCCAGAAGGCTTAGGGCAATTTGAAATATTTACCTTCACCTCTGCTTTTTAAAATTGATTATGTGGTTAATTTGGAAGACTTTTCCTGACATTGAGCGTGTATAAGTTACTTAGCTAAATGTAATTCATATTACAAGGTTGATTAGACACATTGGGGAAGCCATTTGCTGGGGAAAGCGAAACTTCATTTTGCCCATGCAAAGATCACATATAATGTATTCTGATGCTAATCATATATGATTATGTATTCTGAGACTGTATTATTCTGCCTATTCTTTTGAATATTTTTTCAATAATTTTTGCTAAATAAGTATAAACCCACTCTAGTAGAGACTTTTGAGTTTGAGACACACATAGAATACAATTACTGATAAAGATCTAACACATCTTAGTCCTTCAGAGTGTTATGTAAGTGTTTATGATTTTTTATTATTTGGCAGAAGGTGCATTTCCTAAAATAATTCACTTGAAAGTTTGACTATTCTGTTATTGTACGAAAGACATCCTGTGGCTGTCATACAATTTGGGGGGGAAACGCTTTCTTTCTTCAGTGAGAAATTAATCAGCCGTGACTCATGGCAGCTATAACTATGTAAAAAAGGAAAAGAGATGCATAGGGCAGAGGAGTTTATTCTGATACTATTGTCACTCTTCTGAGTTTCTTTTTCTCTTTTTGTTAGGAGATACAGTAGGTAATGTGCTTTGCAATTTAATCTGAGATGACAGGATCTTTTTAGTTAGAAGGATGAATGAATCTTTAGTTGAATAGGGACAGTTTTTAGGCACATGCTAATGGGGTAGTAAATGTTCTTGATGATAGCAAGGATTTGAAGGACTTAAATAAATAGTTCTCCAACTTTAGCATGAAAAAGATTCCTGACGTATTTGATTCCTAAGTCCTCCTCTCACATAATCCCATTTTGCAGGTCATACTGGGGTGGGATTCAGTAATTTACATCTTTATCAAGCTCCACAGATGAATCTAATGCAGGATATCTGTGGAAAGCTCTTAGAGAAACACTTACCTTTGGGATAATTACCAGCTGTTTTGGTTTTCTTTTTTCTTTTCACCGTTTACCTTCCATTTTAGGCCAAGTTTCCTTTTTTGTTGTTGTTATTTTATTTTATTGTTTGCCTTTAGTAACTGTTTTTTTTAATTGTGATAAGAACACTTAACATGAGATCTGCCCTCGTAACAAATTTTTAAGTGTATAACACAATACTCTTAATTATAAACACGATATTATACAGCAGATGTCTAGAACATGATCATCTTGCATAACTAACACTTCCCCATCTTCGGATTCCCCTGAATGTTTGGTTTTGTAGCTCTAGTATCTCAACTCTTTAATCAGATTATATGATATATATAGGGCTACCAAAATCCATATATTCTGGTCCAATTTACTTTGCTGAATTGATCATTATGAAAGATTTTCTCAACAGTGTGAATTCAAAATTAATCTGAACTCTAACAAGATTCACTTAACATGAAGCATTAAGGGAAATTAATAAAAGAAAAAATAAGTTTATTTTTATCATGTCATTTGGTAGAGGGTGTTCGTGAAGCAACACGTACTGAACGTGTGATGGAAATTGCTTAACTTCAAGTATCGTTTGCATTAATTGAAAATGTCAGCACAGCACTGTCAAAGGGATTATTGAAGAATATGTATGACACGCTGGGCATGGCCTGGAAGGAGACCCTTCTTGTGTCTTGTGTATCTGATTCACAGTGCAAGGTTCCCTTTTTAGTTTCCTCATGTGCAGACCTGTGCGTGTGGTCACTAACCATTTACCAGAGGGAAGTGATTACATCTAAAAATAAAATATAGCAAATCTGAGAGAGAGGCTAGGGTTTCAGCACTGGAGTCTGTGAAGTTGTCAACAGTTTACTGGTAAACCTAAATATATGATGGATAGATTGGGTCTTTTAATTGCTTTACCTTAACACTATAGTATGTTTAATTACTTGGAATTGTCCCAGTTTGGATATAATTTAAGAGTAATATGGAGAGATTCAATAATAACTTGAATTTTAAAATCTTGAAGGTATTAGGAATTCAGTCATTTCATAATCTTTCATCAATTTTACTATTACACTGAGATCATAGGTTAAGATCTATTCATTTATTTTCCTACTGCAAATGAACTTCCATTTGAATGTGACAGTTTTAGCTCAGTTACTTGTCAGAAGAAGGTGGGGAAGAGAATTGTGTTAAAATATATACAATGCTAGAAAATCTCAAAACTTGTGTTAATTAGTTGCCTAAAATTCTTTCCTCTATTATAGAAAACTATGTATCAAATAATTAAAGTTTCATCTACTTTCTTTAATCTGTTCTAAGGCAAAGGTGCTAAAGAAACAGAAACTCAGAGTTTATTTTAAAAAAAAACAGGCCAAATAAGTAGAAATGACAGAATGCTTTTTAAATAACACGTTTTCTTTTAATTATGATAAATCTTCACTTTAAGTGTCCAGATTGACTTGATTATAAATTTAGGCCTGTAACTATTCATATAAACCCTTCTAAGATAGTTTTCTATGAATTACAAGGAATTACAGGGAAAAAGCTATTATTCCAAAATGTAACTTTTACTAGTTGGAAAACATTTCACTCTTAAACTCAGAGTAAAATGTATGCTGTTATATAGAGATTTTATTTCTGTTTTTAAGAATTTCTGTGTTCAATATTGGTACCATTTAAAAATCCTTCATTGACAAACATACTTTGTAACTCCTAAGTTTTGAAAGTGGAGGAAAGCTTCACCATGATTAGATAAATAATATAGCTTCTAACTAGGTAATAATATAGCTTCTAACTAGGTAATAATATAGCTTCTAACTGGGTATTTTCCTTTGGAATAATTAGAAAAATGTTTTGGATCAAAGATAAGAAATGGAAATTCTATGACCTTTTGTGACTACTCTGTTAAAAGGGCTGTGGTCTTCCCATCCCTCACCAAAACAAACAAACAAAAAGCTATGGGCAGTGATGCATCACACCTGTAATCCCAGCACTTTGGCAGGCCGACGCGGGCAGCTTGCCTAAGGTCAGGAGTTCAAGACCGGTCTGGCCAACATGGTGAAACCTGTCTCTACGAAAAATGCAAAAAAATTAGCCAGACATGGTGGCGTGTGCCTATAATCCCAGCTACTCGGGAGACTGAGGCAAGGGAACTGCTTAAACCAGGGAAGTGGAGGTTGCAGTGAGCCGAGATCTCGCCACAGTGCTCCAGGCTGGCCAACAGAGTGAGATTCCGTCTCGAAAAGAAAAAGGAAAAAAAAAAAGCTGTGTTCCCATTTTTTCTTGTTTGTTCACATTTCCGTATTATTTTTGTTTCATTCTTGTCCAGTGTTACTTTACCTATTTTTTGTTAACTAGTGTTTTTGTTCCCCAACCTGATATACTCGATATGCCTTAATCAAATATATTGGCAAAGTATGACATATACAAGGGGGCTGAGGGCAACTAGTAACAAGGAAATGAAGAGACTTTTTTTTTTAAGAAGACATTTTTTAAAAATGCAAAATGCCCAAAGGCTCTTGTTTTGATTCATTTATGAAAGGAAAATAAGCCAGTTCTCTACCTATGGTATATTGTTGCTCCTTATCTTCCCCAACTCTAACCTTGAGGAAAGAACTGCCATGAGCTTTGTCACTATTTGTAAAGAAAATTATTTTTCATAATGCATATTAGAGAAGACTGCTAAATAGAACTTCTATCAAACTAGGCAGATTTTAATTGTAATGTAATAATAATTTACATGTAATAATAATAATTTCATATATGATAATTCTGAAGATATGAAGAGATAGGAAAACCAAAGCAGGAAAAGGGACAAGAGATGTGTTTCAATTTCTCAGGACACACTCCTTGCCTGTTCTTTTTATCTCACTCACTATGTGATCTCATCCCTCCCGTGGTTTTACATAGGATTTATATGTCAGTCACTCCCAAATGTACATCATAGCCCTCACCCCTCTTTTGAATTTCATTTCTGTCTATTCGATAACTCCATCATTTGAATCTCTTCATGGCACGTCAAATTTAACATTTTTAATTTTTTCTATTTCCCACTATAGATTAACTTACTCCTTGCCAAATTTTCTTTTATTTTTCTAGTTGGATTTATTTCAGTCAATTAACCTTTATCCAGATAAGCAAGTCAACTCTCCCTCCTCCCTACGTTCAATCCCTTATTACTTCCTGTTGGTTCTTGTATCTCTCAATTCCTTCCAATGAAATTGAAGATGTTTTCCATTTTCAGTGTGTTCTCTGTAGTCCAAGCTACCATCATATCTGGGCTCACAGAGTGTGGCTGTATGACTAAGTTTACCAGGTAAAATACAGTATGCCCGATTAAATTTGAAGCTTAAAAAAATTAATAATTTTTTTAGCATAAGTATGTTCCAAATATTCCATGGGACATACTTATACTAAAAACATTTTTATTTATCTGACATTCACATTTAACTGGGAATCCTGTATTTTATTTGGTAATTTTTTTTTTTTTTTGAGATGGAGTCTGGCTCCCAAGACTCAGGCTAGAATGCAGTTGTGTGACCTAGGCACTGCAACCTCCACCTGCTGGGTTTAAGTGATTCTCCTTCCTCAGCCTCCCAAGTAGCTGGGATTACAGGCATGAGCCACCATGCCCAGCCAGTAATTCTATATGATGTGAGGGAGAAGAGGTTAATTTATTACACATAGTGGCCAGGGAAGGCTGCCCTCATGTGGGGACATTTAAGCAGAAGCATGAAGGCAGTGTGAGGGCAAGGCACCTGGAAAGCAGTCACTTGGTCCCCAGGCTCTGAGGTAGAGGCAGGCTTGGCATGTGGGAAAGAAATCTAGGAGACTGGAGTCAAGTGAATGAGGGGGAGGAGTTGTGAGGCTACATGCTCCCAAGAAATGCATCTGTGCTTTGTCCAAATCAGTTTTCTGTTGTCCAAATCAGATTTCTAAGCCTGCAAGGTCAAAGGCTAGACCGTGGACTCTGGTAAATTCACCAAAGCAATAAATCCTGTCCTGTGAGACCTCTTGGAAGATGGTCAACCTTTACCCTGTAGGACCCTTCCCAGATATCAGGCAGACAGGTAGGCTTCTGAATGTATGCCCTTCAGTACCTCTTGGCAAGCCTTATTTCACAGTTAATATGTGTGTGTGTGTGTGTGTGTGTGTGTGTGTGTGTGTGTGTGTGTGTGTGTGTGTATATGGTTTTTTTGTTTTTGTTTTTGTTTTTTTTTTTTTTTTGAGACAGAGTCTTGTTCTGTCACCAGGCTGGAGCACAGTGGGGCAATCTTGGCTCACTGCAACCTCTGCCTTCTGGGTTCAAGCGATTCTTCCGCCTCAGCCTCCCAAGTAGCTGGGACCACAGGTGCGTATCACAATGCCTGGCTAATTTTTTGTATTTTTAGTAGAGATGGTGTTTCACCATGTTGGCCAGGATGGTCTCGATCTCTTGACCTCATGATCCACCCACCTCGGCCTCCCAAAGTGCTGGGATTACAGGCCTGAGCCACTGCACCCAGCCACAGTTAATTGAATATTGTAATATTGTATTATTCAAAATGCATTGTTATTAAAGTACAGATGTATGGAGATAAGTGCATTTTAGTTAAAATATAAATTATATCTTGACCAGACAAATTATGTTTTCTTTCCCTGCAATCAGTAAACTGATATATAGTGTAAGTAATACTAAGAAGCCTCATTGAGCTGCAAAGAGTATTAACAGAACATGTTTACATTTATTTTGCATGATGACTATACTTTGATTTTCCCTTTTGTTTTTGTAGTGCACAAAGAATGACCTCATCCGCTCCCTGGCTTTTCCTAAGGCCAGAAGCCACTGTGTCCAGAGAGCAACTAGTCCATTTTTAGTCTGAGTATGAGATGTATACACAGATCTTTTAGGTATGATATCAGTTGAAAAAACAAAATATTAAAATAATGTATTTTAGTGGTCTGAGCTTCTTAGCTATTTGAGAGGAGAAAAATAGAATTCGACATGCTTTCAGAGAATAAGAAAAAAATCGAAAAGGAAGGGTTTCAACATGCCTTTGGTGAATTTATATGAATGGGTATAGAAAGTATATATGAGTGGGTATAGAAAGTATCAGACGAATGGGAGGAAAAATATTTAACAAAAGATGTGATCTGATTTTAAGATAAGAATGCCTAGCAATATAATAGGAGGTCAAACCAGTAGGATAAAACAGAGAGATTAGGGGAAAAGTGATATTGTGTGTGTGTGTGTGAGTGTGAGTGTTTAAGTACATGTTTAAAACTGTGGGTGGGAGCATAATGCACTTCTACTATAGAATGAAGAGACTTTCTGGCCAGGCGCGGCAGCTCACGGCTGTAATCCCAGCACTTTGGGAGGCCAAGGTGGGTGGATCACGAGGCCAGGAGTTCAAGACCAGCCTGGCCAATATGGCGAAACCCTGTATCTACTAAAAATACAAAAAATAGCTGGGCATGGTGGCACTTGCCTGTTGTCCCAGCCACTCAGGAGGCTGAGGCAGAAGAATCGTTTGAATCCAGGAGGCAGAGGTTGCAGTGAGCCAAGATCATGCCACTGAACTCCAGCCTGGGCGACAGAGTGAGACTTTTTCTCAAAAAAAAAAAAAAAAAAAAAAGAATTTCTTCAGTATGCTGTTCTTAAGAAGCAATATTCAATACAGAGGGGAAAATGTTGGTTATAGGAAACTTGTGTTTTGTTTCTACTCTACCATTGAGTGGCAGGCTTTGTGATTTTGACTCCTCTTGGATGACTTGTTCTTAGGGGTAAGCATCTTTTTTAAAGTATGTATTTTCTTTGTAAGTAATCAAGATAAAATCATGTTATACCCAAATATGATCTAGCTGCCTTGTTTTGGCTCTTTTTTCTTTTACTTTTTTTTTTTTTTTTGAGACTGAGTCTTGCTGTGTTGGCCAAGCTAGAGTGCAGTGGCATGATGTCAGCTCACTGCAACCTCTGCCTCCTGGGTTCAAGCAATTCTCCTGCCTCAGCCTCCTGAGTATGTGGGACTACAGGCATGCACCACCACGCCTGACTAATTTTTTTATATTTTCAGTAAAGAGGGAGTTTTACTATGTTGGTCAGGCTGGTCTTGAACTCCTGACATCAAATCATCGGCCCGCGTTGGCCTCACAAAGTCCTGGAATTATAGGCATGAGCTACTGTGCTCAGCCCCTTTGGCTCCTTTCAGTACCCCCGACGAACTCTGTAAATTGCCCAGGTCCTTCAAGCCAAATAAGGAGGAAAGTGAGGCTGGTAGTCATTAACATCTTAGTATGAATTTTTTTTATTATACTTTAAGTTCTGGGGTACATGTGCAGAATGTGCAGGTTCTACATTAGGTATTTCTCCTGATGCTATCCCTCCCCTAACCCCACGACCCCCGTCAGTCCCCGGTGTGTGATGTTCTACTCCCTGTGTCCATGTGTTCTCAATGTTCAGCTCCCACTGATGAGTAAGAACATGCAGTGCTTAGTTTCCTATTCTTGTGTTAGTTTGCTGAGAATGATGGTTTCCAGCTTCTTCCATGTCTTTGCAAAGGACATGAACTCATCCTTTTTTATGGCTGCATAGTATTCCATCTTGTATATGTGCCACATTTTCTTTATCCAATCTATCATTGATGGGCATCCGGGTTGGTTCCAAGGCTTTGCTATTGTGAACAGTGCTGCAATAAACATATGTGTGCATGCGTCTGTATAATAGAATGATTTATAATCCTTTGGGTATATACCCAGCAATGGGATTGCTGGGTCAAATGGTATTTCTAGTTCTAGATCCTTGAGGAATCACTACGCTGTCTTCCACAATGATTGAACTAATTTACACTCCCACCAGCAATGTAAAAGCATTCCTGTTTCTCCACATCCTCTCTAGCATCTGTTGTCTCCTGACTTTTTAATGATTGCCATTCTAACTGGTATGAGATGGTATCTCAATGTGGTTTTGATTTGCATTTCTCTAATGACCAGTGATGATGAGCATTTTTTCATATATTGTTGGCTGCATAAATGTCTCCTTTTGAGAAGTGTCTGTTCATATCCTTCACCATTGTTTTTTTCTTATAAATATTTTAAATTTCATCGTGGATTCTATATATTAGCCCTTTGTCAGATGGGTAGATTGAAAAAATTTTCTCCCATTCTGTAGGTTGCCTGTTCACTCTAATGATAGTTTCTTTTGCTGGGCAGAAGCTCTTTAATTAGATCCCATTTGTCAATTTTGGCTTTTGTTGTCATTGCTTTTGGTGTTTTAGTCATGAAGTCTTTGCCCATGCCTATGTCCTGAATGGTATATAGTAATGCTTGTGATTTTTGCACATTGATTTTGTATCCTGAGACTTTGCTGAGGTTGCTTATCAGCTTAAGGAGATTTTGGGCTGAGATGATGGGGTCTTCTAAATGTACAATCATGTTGTCTAGAAATACAGACAATTTGACTTCCTCTTTTCCTAATTGAATGCCTTTTATTTATTTTTCTTGCCTGATTGCCCTGGCCAGAATTTCCAATACTGTGTTGAACAGGAATGGTGAGAAAGGGCATCTTTGTCTTGTGCTGGTTTTCAAAGGGAATGCTTCCAGTAATTGCCTATTCAGTATGATATTGGCTGTGGGTTTGTCATAAATAGCTCTTATTATTTTCAGATATGTTCCATGAATACCGAGTTTATTGAGAGTTTTTAACATAAAGGGCTGCTGAATTTTGTCAAGGGCCTTCTCTGCGTCTATTGAGATAATCATGTGCTTTTTGTCTTTGGTTCTGTTTATGTGATGAATTACATTTCTTGATCTGCGTATGTTGAACCAGACTTGCATCCCAGGGATGAAGCTGACTTGATCATGATGGATACGCTTTTTGGTGTACCACTGGATTCAGTTTGCCAGTATTTTATTAAGGATTTTCACATCGATGTTCATCAAGGATATTGGCCTGAAATTTTCTTTTTTAGTTGTGTCTGTGCTAGGTTTTGATATCAGGATCATGCTGGCCTCATAAAACGAGTTGGGGAGGATTCCCTCTCTTTTTATTGTTTGGAATAGTTTCAGAAGGAATAGTACGAGCTCCTCTTTGTGCTTCTGGTAGAATTTGGCTATGAACTCGTCTGGTCTTGGACTTTTTTTGGTTGGTAGGTGGTTAATTGCTGCCTCATTTTCAGACCTTGTTATTTGGTCTATTCAGGGATTGGACTTCTTCCTGGTATAGTCTTGAGAGGGTGTAAGTGTCCAGGAATTTAACCATTTCTTCTAGATTTTTTGGTTTATTTGCATAGAGGTGTTTATAGTATTCTCTGATGGTAGTATTCTCAGCATTTGCTTGTCTGTAAAGGATTTTATTTCTCCTTCGCTTATGAAACTTAGTTTGGCTGGATATGAAATTCTGTGTTGAAAATTCTTTTCTTTAAGGATGTTGAATATTGGCCCCCACTCTCTTCTGGCTTGTAGGGTTTCTGCCCAGAGATCTACTGTGAGTCTGATGGGTTTCCCTTTGTGGGTAACTTGACCTTTCTCTGGCTGCCTTTAGCATTTTTTCCTTCATTTCAACCCTGGTTAATCTGATGATTATGTGTCTTGGGGTTGCTCTTCTTGAGGAGCATCTTTGTGATGTTCTCTGTATTTCCTGAATTTGAATGTTGGCCTGCCTTGGTAGGTTGGGGAAGTTCTCCTGGATAATATCCTGAAGAGTGTTTTACAACTTTGTTTTATTCTCCCCATCACTTTCAGGTACAACAATCAAATGTAGATTTGGTCTTTTCACATAATCACATATTTCTTGGAGGCTTTGTTCATTTCTTTTCATTCTTTTATCTCTAATCTTGTTTTCTTGCTTTATTTTATTGAGTTGATCTTCAATCTCTGATATCCTTTCTTCTGTGTGATTGATTCAGCTAATGAAACTTGTGTATGCTTCATGAAGTTCTTGTGCTGTGTTTTTTAGCTCCATCAGGTCATTTATGTTCTTCTCTAAACTGATTATTCTAGTTAGCATTTTGTTTACCTTTTTTCAAGGTTCTTAGCTTCCTTACCTTGAATTAGAACATGCTTCTTTAGCTTAGAGAAGTTTGTTATTCCCACCTTCTGAAGCCTACTTCTGTCAATTCGTCAAACTCGTTCTTTGTCAAGTTTTGTTCCCTAGCTGGCAAGCAGTTGTGATCCCTTGGAGGATAAGAGACGTTCTAGTGTTTGGAATTTTCAGCCTTTTTGTGCTGATTTCTTCCCATCTTTGTGGATTTATCTATCTTTGGTCTTTGAAGTTGGTGACCTTTGGATGGGGTCTCTGACTGTACGTCCTTGCTGTTGATGTTGAAACTATTTCTTTCTGTTTGTTAGTTTTACTTCTAACAGTCAGGCCTCTCTGTTGCAGGTCTGCTGGAGTTTGCTGGAGGTCTACTCCAGACGCTGTTTGCCTGGGAATTACCAGAAGGGGCTGCAGAACAGCAAAGATTGTTGCCTGTTCCTTCCTCTGGTAGCTTCATCCCAGAAGGGTACCCGCCAGATGCCAGCCAGAGCTTTCCTGTATGAGGTATCTGTTGGCCCCCACTGGGAAGTATCTCTTAGTCATAATACTCAAGGTGCCACTTGAGGAGGCAGTCTGTCCCTTATTAAAGCTCGAGTGCTGTGCTGGGAGATCTGCTGCTCCCTTCAGAGCTTCCAGGCAGGGACGTTTAAGTCTGCTGAAGTTGTACCCATAACTGCCCCTTTTCCTAGGTACTCTGTCTCAGGAATGTGGGGGCTTTATTTATAAGTCCCTGATGGGCTGCTGCCTTTTTCAGAAATGCCCTGCCCAGTGAGGAGGGAGTCTAGTGACACAGTCTGCCTGCAGAGGTCTTGCTGAACTGCTGTGGTGTGGACTCTGCCCCATTCATACTTCCCAGCAACTTTGTTTACATTGTGAGGTTGAAACTGCCTACTGGAGCCTCGGCAATGGCAGACGCCCTTTCCCCTGCCAAGCTTGAATGTCTCAGGTTGAGCTCAGACTGTTGTGCTGGCTGCAAGAATTTCAAACATCTTAGTATGAATTTGTTAAAAACATTTGCATTTGTCTTTGAAAAAGATCTGTTGAGATTCTGTAAGCAGTGTATCTTTTTCAAAAATTATAAACATGGCTATAAGCCTGTGAGAACGCGCATCGGAGACCCTTTTCACAAGATGGTGCCGAAAGCGAAGAAGGAAGCTCCTGCCCCTCCTAAAGCCAAAGCCAAAGCCAAAGCGAAGGCTTTAAAGGCCAAGAAGGCAGTGTTGAAAGGTGTCCACAGCCACAAAAAAATGAAGATCCGCACGTCACCCACCTTCCGGTGGCCCAAGACACTGTGACTCCGGAGGCAGCCCAAATATCCTCGGAAGAGCGCCCCCCGGAGAAACAACCTGGACCACTATGCTATTCAAGTTTCCGCTGACCACTGAGTCTGCCATGAAGAAGATAGAAGACAACAACACACTTGTGTTCATTGTGGATGTTAAAGCCAACAAGCACCAGATCAAACAGGCTGTGAAGAAGCTCTATGACATCGATGTGGCCAAGGTCAACACCCTGATTCGGCCTGATGGAGAGAAGAAGGCATATGTTCGACTGGCTCCTGATTATGATGCTCTGGATGTTGCCAACAAAATTGGGATCATCTAAACTGAGTCCAGCTGGCTAATTCTATGTATTTCTTTTCACCATAAAAGAAAATAAACATTTTAAAAATAAATTTTATTGTGTATATTTGAGGTCTACAGCATATTATGGGATAGATATAACTAACTACTGTAATGAACAGAATAACAAATCTATCATATCACATACTTATTTTTTTAACAAGTGGCTAAATCTTATTTAACAAAAATCTCAAATACAATTTTATTGTATTTTGTTAGTCCTTATGTTGTACTTTCCATCTCTAGATACAGTCATCCTACATACCTGCTATCTTGTATCCTTTGAAGTGCATATCCCTATTTCCTACTCCCTCCCACTAGTGATAAATGCTGTTTTATTCTCTATCTCTGTGTATTTAAGCTTTTTTTTTTTTTTTGGTGAGACTGAGTCTCACTCTATTGACCGGGCTGGAGTACAGTGAAGCAATCTCAGCTCACTGCAACCTTCACATTTCGAGTTCAAGCAATTCTCCTGCCTCAGCCTCCTGAGTAGCTGGAACTACAGGCGAACGCCACCATGCCCAGCTAATTTTTGTATTTTTAGTAGAGACGGGGTTTTCACCATGTTGGCCAGGATGGTCTTGATTTCCTGACCTCGCGATCTGCCCACCTTGGCCCCCCAAAGTGCTGGGATTACAGGCATGAGCCACTGTGCCCAGTTGTATTTAAGCTCTTTTTAAAAATATCCCACATGTGAGATCACACAATTTTTTTCCTGTTTCCTATTTATTTCACTTAGCATAATACCCTTAAGGCCTATCTATGCTGTGGCAAATGGAAGGATTTTATTTTTGTTAAGGGTGAATAATATTCCAGTGGTTAAAGTGTCTAAATGTAATAACAAAAACCATAAAACTTCCAGAAGAGATCATAGGGGAATAGTTTCCCAACATTGACTTTGGCAATGATTTTATGGATATCACATTAAGATCTCAGGCTACAAAAGTGGAAGTAAATAAATGGGACTAAATCAAACTAAAACACTTCTACACCACAAAGGAAGCAATCAACAGAATGAAAAGACAACCTACAGGCTGGGAAAAAATAATTACAGACTGCTTATCTGATAGTATCCAAAATTTATAAATCATTTTTACAACTCGATATAGGTAAAACAATTTGATTTTTAAATGGACAAAGGATCAAAACATATATTTCTACAAAAAAGAGATAAAAATGGCCAACAGGTATATGAAAAAGTGCTCAACATTACTAATCATAAGAGAAATGAAAATTAAACCACTATGAGATGTTAGCCCATAAATGTAAGGATGGCTATTATCAAAAAGACAAGAGATAACACAAGCATGGCAAGGATATAAAGAGAACTCTAGCACACTGTAGGTGGTAATGTAGATCGGTACAGCCATTATAGAAAGCAGTATGGAGGTTCTGAAGAAATTAAAAATAGAACTACAATATGATCCAGCAACCCCTCTTTTGGGTCTATGTCCAAAAAAGAGGAAATTTCAACCTTGTAAAGACATATCTGCACTTCCATGTTCATTGCAGCATTATTCATGATAGCTAAGACATGGAAACAACCTAAATGTTCATGGATGGATGAATGGAAAAAGCAGTGCTTTTTTTTTTTTTTTTTTTTTTGAGGTGCAATTTTAGTCCTTACTTTTGCAGTAGTCCAAAGTCTTTGAAGTGACACAGTTCTTTGCCTCTGTCTACCTGACATGATATTTGGATATTTGGGTCTTTTCTGTAGTTCTTCAAGGTACATGTACATTTGCTTAAAAGTGTGCTTTTATAGCAAAGTATTTTAATACTTAAAGAAATGAACATCCCCACATTGTGATAGCTATTTCCACTGCCTTGCCATTTTTGTGTAATGAATCCATAATATACATGTATTCAGATTATTGTGGTTTAAATCTTACACCTAAATAATTAAGATTTAGGTTTTTTTCAGCTTTTCACTTCAAAACACGTGTGCTAAAGATATGAAATGGCATTTGATTTTCATGAGGACTTTTAGTAAAGAAAGACTTTCATAAATATTGCTAGAAATGTTGAATTCTATTCATTTCAAAGTGACAGGTTTATTACTTTGAAATCATCATATATTTGCTCAGTCCTTAGAAGAATTTAAATAAGATATATACTGTTTCCAACTTGGCAGTAGGCCAACATACCTCCCTTCTCATTACCAAAGTCTCATAATGGAAAGTCCCTTTCTACTCTCTTGGTACTCTTTTTACTAATCACCTACTGGGGCCTCCATACATAGTTGTGAGTAATTTAGTCTTATTTATTATGGTTATATAGTCATTCATAGTCATTATAAAAATATGATCAGAATGTAGGTTTTTTTTTTTTCAGTTTTGCAAGAATCATTTTTAGCTTAAAATATTTTCCCACAGAGATGCTATTTTCCTCCTTTTGTTAAGACATTACACACACTAAAGTTGACAAATCTTAATGAACAGTGTAGTGAATTTCTACAGATATATCTATACTCCTGTGTAACTACTACTCAGACCTAAATATACACATTCAAAACCCTAGAAGCCTTCTGTGTACCTGCTCCTAGTTAACATTTTACCATGGTAGCCACTACACTGACATAGATTAGTTGTACAATCTCTAGACCTTCATATAAAGGAAATTATACTGTATGTGTTAATGTTGCAGGACTTTTCCTTAGTTCAGCTAAAGATGGAGTTCTTTGTCCCATGGCCATGAAAATTCAGGCTCACAGACAATTTGAATAGTGGGTAAGAAAGGGTTTTATTGGGTGAAAAGGAAGGAATGAGGGAAACAGGAACTCTTGTTAGGCCGGAATCCCTGCTAGAGCACTTCCTACCAGGCCATTTGAATCCCAGGTTCTACACAGAAAGAGGAAGGGCCAGGCTTCTCCCTGTGGCAAAGGGTGTGAACTTCCCAAGGATCCACCTCATTGGGCAGGCTGTTTGGAGTTTCTTCAGGGACACCATCCCACCTGGGTGTCTCATTCCTCCTCTAAAGAAGTACATCTAATTGCTGTTAGATTAAGGATAAGGAAGAAGACTGATTTTAACTGCTACCTGCTGACAGGTGGTGCTGTTTTGGGCAAATGGTAGTCCCATTTCCCTCAGAGGCATATCTCCGTCCTTGCCATGAATGCCAAAGCAGCTTTCATCCATGAAGCAGGGAGGGCCTGGAGAATAGGAATTATCCACTCTCACCTGTGCCTCTATCCCCTTGATTGTCAGTGCCTTGGAGTTCCCTAGACCTCACTTATGCGATGGATATTACATGTAGTTTTTATCCATGAAACAGGAAGTTTGGGGTTGGCTTAATCGGCAGGAATCAGCCATGCTCACTTGTACTGTACCTTTTCACAATAGCCCCAGCAGAAGGGGCTATTGTCAGAGGCTCTGAGTTGCATGACCATGTGGAGTTTAATGGCCTGAAGGCAAGAACAGACAAACCCTGTTATTAGAAAACATGTATCAAAATGAAACAATGGGAGGGGTAAGGACAGATCAAAAATTCCAGGGCCTTTTACCAGTTTGCACAGGGAGAGGGAGGCTAAACACCCAACTAGCAAAAAATTACCCTTTTGCTGGAATGTTGGGTTTCTAGGTTTCTTTCTCCTGAGCTTAATCCTAAGCCAACTAGTTTAAAGTTTGGGAAATTAACTCTTTCCAGTTTGGAGGATGCATCGGAGGGGAGTGTCCCGGTAGTACTGAGACACAATTACCTATCAGTGAAGAGAGGACAGAGGAGAAGAAAGGGAAAAAAACAAAACAAAACAAAACAAAAAAAACAGGGCACCTTTTTTTTTTTTTTTTTTTACTATTACAAAAGTTTATTTAGCAAAAAGTCTAATGTGAAAATGTACATGACCTAATTTTTACATCATAGTAAAACAGGCCCTATGGAGAGAGGACATGGGTTTCTCCGCTGAACAGCCATTATTTATACTCGTTCCAAGGCTTCTAACATGATGATACTATTTCCTCGTATTACCACCATTCCAATATTGTTCTGTTGTCCGCTAGTCACCATCTCTACACATTCATCTATCACAAGATTCATAAAGGGATCAAATCCCCGCAATATTCCTTGGACATGTCTGCCACCATTTAATTTCAATGATAACTTCTTGTCCATAAATTTTTTCAACTCAGGAGGGTGAGCTTTGCTCATGATGGCTACTCCGCGGGCACACAGAGGCCTTGGAACGGAATGTCAACAGGGCACCTTTTAAAGGAGTCCCAGGGGTTCAGGATACATTTGAAAAGGGCACAAAGGCTGTGAATGGCTACCCATCTAGAAAGAGGGGAGCAGGCATCTCTGTCTCCCTTCTCTTCCTAGCAGATAGCTGGGGTATATGAGGGAGAGAGAGAAGAGCATCCTCTTTCCGTCTTTCATCCTTGCATCCCCATGTCCTGGCCACCTTGGCAGGTGCTGCCATGAATGCCAAAGCAGCTTTCATCCATGAAACAGGGAGGGCCTAGAGAATAGAAATTATCCACTCTCACCTGTGCCTCTATCCCATTGATTGTCAATGCCTTGGAGTTCCCTAGACCTCATTTATGCCATGGATATTACATGTAGTTTTTATCCATGAAACAGGAAGTTTGGGGTTGGCTTAATCGGCAGGAATCAACCATGCTCACTTGCACTGTACCTTTTCACTTCCATTATTGTCTGCCTCTGGATCCCTCAGATCCAGTTTTCTATCCTAGGTGTTTGACTCAGAGCTTAGAATTGAGTCTGGGATAAAAATATGTCTTGAGGGGGTTACATGGACTCATAAGCAGAATGCTAATTTAAAACTGAAACTGAGTCCTCTTCCAACAAGGGAGGGGAAAGGGTGTTTTGTCACATATCCAGGTAACTGGTAGCTATAGTCATGCTTGCTAAGATTTGGGTGCATGGTGTTTGACGTTGGTTAGCTTTCTTGGTTTTTCTCTAAAAGGAAACCTCTGAGTGATGGCCATTCTGTTTATTCCAATTGCCTGGCAGGATTTACAGGATAATTGCTCAGAACTAGAATATTGATTCAGATTTCTACATTACCCATCCCTTTTGTTCTTTCTGAGCTGCATCTGGAGATTGTTGGTTGGTTCACAGGAACTACCAGGGTTAGCCTAAAATGTAAGCAAAAACTTAAAAACAGTTAGTGAGTTTAGAATTTAATGACAAATATATAAGTTTTGAAACATGAATTTTTCTTTCTCCAGTTCTTATTTTTGTTAAAACACAAATCATCATAGGACTGAATGGTTTCCAAAATAGACTTCAGTTTTTTACTTGGCCTGATTATTTGCAAAAAAGTACAGTAAGAATAATTATTTTTATATCAGTTTTTTTGGATTAGCTTTGATGGAACTCTGTTCTCCAAGGAATCTTAGATAAGACCTTTTAAAGCTAAGCCCAGCCATGGATTTATCCTGAAATACCTGTATGATGAGTGATTCTCTCCTCTTAAGGTCCGTAATAAACTTGGAGATCCTAGACCTATTAGAAAGTGACATTTATTTATTTTATTTTTTTGAGATGAAGCTTCTCTCCTGTTGCCCAGGCTGGAGTGCAGTGGCATGATTTCAGCTCATGGCAACCTCCGCCTCCTGGGTTCAAGTGATTCTCCTGCCTCAGCCTCCTGAGTAGCTGGGATTATAGGCATGTGCCACCATACCCAGCTAAGTTTTGTATTTTTAGTAAAGACAGTTTTCACCATGTGGCCAGGCTATTCTCAAACTCCTGACCTCAGGTGATCCACCCACCTCAGCCTCCCAAAGTACTGGGATAAAAGGCGTCAGTCACTGTGCTCAGCCAGAAAGTGACATTCTTAACTGACCACAGGTCAGGAACCCTGTACAGGGACTGCGGAGACAAGAGTATGAGGCCCCTGGGCCTTCATCATCCATGAAGTTGAGATTGACTCCTTAAAGGAAAGCATACCCTTCCAGTCAAAGGCTTGGTAAAATAACCACTTTCTCCAATTGTGTCCTGCCCCCAAAGAAAAATGCATTCTTATTGTACTGATGCAAACAGCTATATTGCTATAAGTTAAGAATACTCACAGAGAGTTTACAAATTTTAGAGGAGACAGGCAGAGAGAAACAAACATGCTCCAAATTTTGTTCATGGGAGCATACCTTACTCAATTTTTAAAGGTAATTAATTATTTTTATATCAGTTTTTTTGGATTAGCTTTGATGGAACTCTGTTCTCCAAGGAATCTTAGATAAGACTTTGAAATAATAGTTTGAGATAAGTTTGCTTGACTATGAAAACCCAAACAAGGATCAGCAATATTCCAACCAAAAGTCAAAAAGGTTGCTTCATCTTTCTCAGTTCAGTCCATTTAGTTAACTCTTGTTTTGCTTGATATGCATGAATGTTTCAGCTCTTCATGAGTTCTGTACTGTTTTCCTTTATTCCAATGTTACAATTTCGAAAGTTGTCAGAAGTCTGTATTTCAGAGCACCTGTTACAGTTCTATAGCTTATTATAAACTGTCTTTCGAAAAGGATTAAAACAGGACAACAATTGTCTGTGAATAGCAAAATGTCCAGGGTAGTTACAGTTAGAAACACAACTGACAAAAAAGTTTGGTTATCTCCCTGGTTTACAGTAACTTAACACAGCAACTGAGGACTAAGCTTTGATTTTTAGCTTGCCCAGATTCCTTTCTAAGGGCTCTGGGGTTTCATGCCCTACAAACCATAAATTCTCATCAGATGGGCTTTACTTAACCCTGTATATCATGACTTACTTTCCAATCTGACTCTGGCATAACAAGGGAAAAAAAATCAAAATATTGTACCCCAAAGTATATTTCCTTGCCATACCTGGAAATTGCCCTGCAAAGTCTCTTGCCTTCTGCTTTTTTCTTGATCTCATTTAACATATACTTTTTGGGCTTCTCTTAGAAGTTCTTCTATAGGTATATCTTTCCAGTTTTCTATGTTTTGTAATTTCTTGTTAATATCTGGCCAAGTATTAGTTACAAAATGAAGCTTTAACATCCCTCATTTGAGGGGGGTCTTCTAATTCTAGACCTGCATATTTCCTCATTTGCTCTTTGAGTCTTTGTAGGAATTTTATAGGTCTTTTTATTATCTTTCTAATATTTTAACACTAGGCCTAGAGGACTATTAGGAGAAAACTGTTGCTAGTTTTATTCTTTTTGTCTCTTACCTTACTTGGGGTATTTCTCATCTTGATAGTTTTGGGGTAAAGCTTAATTTCCCTTACTGGAAATTTCTTGCCTTTTGGGGTGAGGCTCAATTTCCCCTACTGGAAATTTTTCGCCTTCCCTTCTATAGGAGGTTTCTGTGAGAGGCTCAATCTCCCGTAATGGAGATTTTCTCACCTCTTTTTAACCTCCAGGACACTCTGACCAAGGAATACTTCACCATCCCCCACAGCTTTTCTTACCTTGGTATGTTCTGACCAAGGAATACTTTACCACCCCCATGACTTCTCTTGCCTTGATATGTCCTTACAAAGGAATACTTCACCACCCCTGTGGCTTTTCTTACCTTGGTCCTGACCACCAAGGAAATATTTGTTGCTATTGCAACATTTCTTACCTTGATCTATGCACAGAGTTACCTGGTCACCCTGGTATGTGATGATCTTTTTTCCCCAAATTGTTGGTCTGTTTTTTCCTGCATTGCTGAGAATCTGGGTTTATTTATCACACTGGCTGGGTCTTGATTCCTTACTCCTGAGGCTGCTGCAATGAGGCAGCAGTGTGCGTCTTCTCACAGGAGAGGTCTAGACCGTCCCCAGAGGAGAATGGGAATTCCAGATGAACCCCCAATTAGTTAAAAAGAAACTTTCAGTCCCAAAAAAGAAATAGCACTTGAATCTAAGTTTCCTCAGGAAGGCAATTTACTTGTATAGAAAGGTGGTGTGTCTCACAGCTGGAGCAATGGCGAGAACACACCTGAACAAGGGAAGGGAAGGGGTTCTTATTCCTGATGCAGGTAGCCCCTACTGTTGTGTCATTCCCCTATTGGCTATTGTTGGACCACACAGTCTAAGCTAATTCTGATTGGCTATTTTAAACAGAGCAGGGGTATGAGCCAGAGTGGTGGGGTGAGCAGTTTTGGCAGGACAGAGAGTTACAGAACAGGTGACTGAAGGTGACTCAGGTCAGAACAGGTAACCAGGGGTGACTCAGGACGGAGCAGATGACTAGGATGAGTCAGGACTATAAATATGTGCGTTAGGAGTGGGATGCACAAGGGGGACATGTAGTTTTACTCTCCGGTAACCAGGAGAACAGATGTGAACTACTGATTAGAGCTGGTGGGAAGGTTGGTTACTGAAACTAGGGGCAAGGAGACGAAGAGAACAAGTAAATTAAACTTTAAAATGGTGGACAAAGAACACAGAAACTGAACATACTGGTGTACTGATTCTTTGAAGAGAAACTTGGAGCTTACTATATTTAACACTGCCCTAATGGAATAGGTTCCTTTTTCTGTTCTAACATATGAATTACTCTTATAACTGTCAAACTGTAAATGTTATTTATCTCACCTGTTTTATTTCCAAGGAAATCAATATCATGGTATTCTGAAGACCAGAGGTATGAATCACCCTCATTTATAGCATCCCGCCTCAGATCTGTTTCACTGCTAATGCTCTGCTGCCAAAACTTTGCAAGCTACCGCCCTCTAGAGACTACCATTGAAGAGGTGGGCACATAAGATTGTAAGGGCTGGTTTTGAGGGATAAAATTAGGACAAGATTGAACCCTCCAAATCAAGAAGGGGGTACAAAAAATGCCCAACTAACTGGTAAAACAATTTTAGTTGCCTTCTAAACTATTATGTGTCACTTTTGCATATACCCCAACCACAAAAATTTTCTGCTTATTATGAAATTAAAGGAAAATATTTAGTAACAGGATAAAATACCTTGTAATAAAGCCTCCTGGGTATAATACTCCTAGTCATAAGTTGTGATGATAAATATATCTATACATATATACATATTTTTAATTATTTTTCAGAACAATGCTAATGTTTTGTATAGCTAATTGCTATAAGTCTGTAACAGAAACCAAGCTTACAGTAGCTCAACACATAAAACTTAAAAATAAGTCAGTCTTGTAACTTTGCCTTTTGGTTTTATTATTGGCCTTTTTTTTTTTTTACTGAAAATAATAATTTTGTAATAATATATAATGAATGTCTGTCTGCATCCATACCTATATGGCCTATAACAATTAATTGGCTATGTTTTTTGACTCCTAAGGCCCTCAGCTGTAGGGAGTCCTACGGGGGGGTGGGGGGGTGGGGGGGGGAATGACACTGTAGAATTATGACTTCTCCTGTGACAAAACCTTTTTGCTCCCAAATACCGGTATATGGTGCAATACAAAAGTGGTGGGAAAAATAGATTTGTCTGCTGTTAACAATTCTATAGCAATTTAAACACTAAGGACCAGGTGTTTCTTGCATATAATTTGTAGCCTCCTCAGGATGCTACACCTATAAAGGTAAATTGGCCATAAGAGAGATTAAATTTATTAAATTCTATTTAATGTTGGTCCCACAGTTTTCAAATAAGATTTATCATAAGGTTCATATAACCCTTAATAAGGAGGGTAAACACACTGTAAGTCTAATCAAAGAATAAGAATAATGTATGTGGGGGTTTTTCTGGCTGGTTGGGTTGTTTATGGCCCTCTGATTCTCCCTATAACCTTGTATGCCTAAATCTTCACTATCTTTATTATATTTGTTACTATATTAACATTAGACATTTTCTTATAAATGTTATGCCAGAAACAGTAAAAGGAAAGGCACAATTAAAGATGTGGATCATGATAGCTCAGAAAACAGATCTGATCTGGGATTTTTGTTGTTGTTGTTTAGGCTGAACCCTAGGCCTGACTCCATGTCACCCCTTAAACAATTGGCTATTACATCAGGACAACTATGTCCTCCCTCCATTACCCAAATTGCTAATATGTAAAACTATTACTATCAAACCAGACTACTCTAGGAATGAACCATCCTAGCGCCGTGGGACCTTGCCAAATGACCATATCAGACAACTCTAGTAATGAGCACCTTATGACCTGCTGCTGTTGGCCTGAATATGCATTCTGTGGAATGCTTTTTGACCAAGAGTGGGGACTGAGGACTAAGCTCTGATTTTTTTTATCTTGCCCAAATTCCTTTCTAAGGAATCTGGGGAGGCATGCCCTACAAATCATAAATTCTTGTAACATGGGTTTTATTTAACCTGTATATCATGACTTACTTTCCAATCTGACTCTGGCATAAGGGAAAAAGTTGAAATGTTTTACCCCAAAATTGTTTCCTTGCCATACCTTGAAATTGCCCTGCAAATCTCTTGTGGGAAAAAAATCCACATTCTACAGAGAATCCCTTTTCCCCTTTGTTTTCCTTCCTTTCTTTCCAGATTCAGGATAATCAATAAGAGCCAGGTACCCTTTTAGGTCTGATATGAAACATTTTACAACCTGCTCTTGCTCTGAAGTCTGCTATCTAAGAGATTTCTCTGCACAATAAAACTTGGTCTCCACAATCCTTTAACTTAACCTGAGCATTCCTTTCCACTGATCCCAGGTCTTAGATAAACTCAACCAATTGTTAACCCGGAAATGTTTTAATTAAGCTACAGTCTGGAAGCCTCCCCCGCCCCCACTTTGAATTTTCCTGCCTTTCTGAACCAAACCAATATATTTCTTAAATATATTTGATTGATGTCTCATGCCTCCCTAAAAATATATAAAACCAAGCTGTACCTCTGCTACCTTGGGTGCATGTTCTCAGGACCCCCTGAGGGCTGTGTCGAAGGCCATGGTCACTCATATTTGGCTCGGAATAAATCTCTGAAAATATTTTATGGAATTTGACTCTTCTCATTGACAGTAGTTTCAATTATGTGTTATAACTCCTAGCATTTTTAACTTTAAGATAAAACTTGGTAAGTTGCTTTAATCGTGTACTAACTGCAGACAAGGTTTGCTTCTTAATTAAGGGTGTGTTTATTCCCTATGTCCCCAGTTGTAAAGCCAGCAAGTCAAATAGCTCTCAGAACCCAAAAAGTACTTCCTACCCTTAAAACACGTAGCAAATCTTGCATCTGATCTGCAGTTTGCCAATAATCTTTAAGGCTGTTTTTATTTCTCAAAGATTAAAGTCATGTGAACAGAAAGGTACTACAGATTTATATTCCCTTTAAAAATTACTTGATCCAAGCGCTTGTCTTACTTTACGACAAATTCATCAGAGCTCTTTCGACAGACATTATACACAATAGTACACGCATAGACACGCAGAAGGAAATCTAGTTGCTGGATGGGGCCCTTTAAGAGACAGGGCTGGGAAAACATACAGAGGTTTGCTAAACAAAGCTTTGCCAAGCAGTTACAGGCCATGCCACCAGGATGTAAAAACAATATGGAGGCTTGTAGTATAAACCATACAGACATGCAAAGCACACCAGATTGGCCACAGCCCAAGACTAGCCCCACAAATCCTTTTTTACAATTAAGCTTTACAGAAAAAATAAACAGTGATCATTAGGGAGGGGTTCTGGCTTAGCAAAGAGGGAAAATATCTTTAAAGCTTAACTCCTGATGGGGTGGAGAAGGGGAAAGAGAAAAGTTTTTAAATACCCGGGGAAGAACTTCTTATTTTTATGCAACTAATTCCTCCACCAGGAAGAAAAGATTAAGCTTAATTACTGTCCAATAGAGTTAACCCCATTAGCCAGGGAAGGGGAAGGCTGTGGCAGCAGGGAGTAGGGATCAGCTGGGCGCTGCTGCTTACCAGGTCCTGAAAAAGGAAGGAAAAGACCAGGTAAAGGTCCCCCACCCCAGGAAGCGACAGGGGGTGATGGTGTGGTTTCCTATAAGCTCAGAAGTCCAAGGAAGAAAAGGCTTAGAAGCCACAACAAGATGTTTTGTGTTCCCATTTCAGTCACTACTTCTTGAGTACCCACTTTGCACACCAAAAATGTTGCAGGACTTTTCCTTAGTGCAGCTAAAGATGGCGTTCTTTGACTGTCCCATGGCCTTGAAAATTCAGGCTCACAGAAAATCTGAATGATGAGTAAGACAGGGTTTTACTGGGTGAAAAAGAAGGAAAGGGGGAACAGGGACTCTCTCTAGGCCAGAGTCCCTGCTAGAGCACTTCCTGCCAGATTGCTCAAATCCCAGTTTCCACAGGAAGAGGAAGGGCCTGGTTCCTCTCCACTGCAAAGGGTGTGAACTTCTCAAGGCTCCATTTCAGTGGGCAGTCTTGTTGGAGTTTCTCCAGGGAACCCCTCTGACCTGGCTGTCTCATTAATAATTTTATTTTGGTGAATAATATTTTTCTATTTAATATATCTGTGAGTTTTATCTAGTTGTTACATGTATCAATACTTTATTCTTTTTTACTGCTCTACAGTTTTTCATTGTATATGCCACAATTTAATTATCTTGCTCCTTCTTGTTGATAAACATTTGGGTTGTTTCTGGTTTTCGACTATTATGAGTAATGCTGCTGTGAATATTCTTGTCTAAAAGGGCCATATACACTCATGTTTTTGCCCTCCTTTCTCTTGGTTCACTGAATTTTCAAGTCATACAGTTCATATATATTTAGCTTTATTAAATACTGCCAAACAGTTTCAGAAGTGTATTAATTTCCACTCCTACAGTCAATGTAGAAGAGTTTTTGTTGCTCCACATCCTTGTCAACACTTGGCGTCCTCAGTGCTTTAATTTTAGCCATTTAGTGGCATCTCATTGTGGTTTCCTTTACATTTCCCTGATAACTAATAGTGTTGAGCACCTTTTTATATATGGGTTGACGATTTGGATATTCTCTTTTGTGAAGTGTTTAAATCTTTTCACAGATTTTTACAATAAGATTTTCAATCTTTTTTGTTATTGATTTATGAGAGTTCATTGTATATTCTGGAAATGATACTGTTATACCTCAGTGAGTTGGAAGGAAAGTGCCACACTCTTAAGTTCCAATTGGGAGTCCTTTATTGCCAGCGACCAAGAGACAGTAGCTAATGCTCAAAGTCCTCTCAGCCCCGAAGAAGGGGCTTGATTCCTTTTTATACTTTGCTTAAGGTAGAGGAGGGGGAGTCTAGCTGAAGTGGAATTTACAGAAGCAGAACAAGCAAGTTAGGTGAGGAGGCTGGTAACTAGGAGGCAGGAGGTTCCCATGATTGTTAATTACTAAGGACGGTGTACACAAGCAATTCTTATGATTGCTAGTTACCAAGGGGGATATTCAGTACTTGCCATACAATCAATCAAGGGGAGTATTCACAATAGCAAATGGGCTTGCCAAGCAGGATATGATTACAATAGTTATATGCCTCTATAGTTCTAAGTACAGCATGACCCAGCACAGTAGCATGACCCAGGTATGCACTTAAGGGAGAAATGGCGGGAGGGGTGAGGCAGAGGTTAAGATAGAGTCTGTCTAGCTCTCAGCAAGATGGCATCTGTCAGGCCAACACAGGGTACGTTAGCACAATACTTTATTGTATATATGGACTAGAGGTACCTTCTAATTTATGACTTGGCTTTTTACTCTTTTAGTGTTGTTTGAGCAAAGATTTAAATCTTAATGGAATTCAACTTAGCAATCTTTTCTTTTATGATTAATGGTTTCTGTGTTCTTTTCAAAAAATCTTTGCTATCCCAAGTTCATGAAGAGTGTTTCCTTGGAGATGCTTTATTGTTTTACCTTTTGCATTTATTTCTATGATTATCTTTAGTTTTTATGCATGGTGTGAAGGTTCAAGGTTCAGTGTTTTTCTATATGGATATTGTATTGACTCAGCACCGTTTAGTAAAATGACCATCCATTTTCCACTGAATTGAGTAACTTTTCTGTGGTAAATAAGGAAACCATATCTTTTGGGGTGTGTTTTTGTTTTTCTCTATGTGTACCAACACCACATTATGTTTTTTATATCTGGTAGTTTAAGCTTTCTAGCTCATTCTTCTTTAATTTTAAGTTCTCTAGCTTGTCTTAATAGTAAATTAAATTAATCTACTTTTTTAGCTTTTCTTCTGTAGTGTCATATAAATTTGAGAATCAACTTGTCAGTTTCACACACATACACACATGTCCCATATCGTTGGGATTTTAATTGGCATTGCTCTGAATCTAGAGATAAAACTGAGAACTGACATCTTAATAAATTTAAGTTGTGCATTCTACGTATTTTGTTTATACCTTCAGTTATTTAGGTCTTTAATTTCTCTTAGCCATGTTTGGTAGATTTTAGTGTTCAGATCTTGAATGAGGTGTTTGGGTTTAATAAAAATGACTATGAATCTGAATCAATAATTGGCAATGTTTATAAAATCTCAAACAATTTTACTATTATTTAGAGGCTGCAATTGTATTAAGATCTCTCAGATAGCAATTTCCATATTAGCTAAGTAATATCTAAAAGTATTCAGTATTATAATTTCACTTACTTTACAAATTGTGTTCAAAATGTTTTTTGCAGTATAGTTGCTTCTTACTTTTAAATTTGATTAAGTGGTAGGATTATTTAGAATCTAATTTATTTCCTGGTTAAATATATTAAGATGATACCCTGTTGCCACACCTGAGATCTGTGATATATTTGTTAAATGAAGGGGGAACTGGTGAATCAGAAGTTTCAGTTTGGTTTTAAGTAGTTTACCTCCTTTCTATATCAAAAACTTCTCGCTCCGCGTGGTGGCTCACACCTGTAATACCAGCACTTTGGGAGGCCAAGATGGGTGGATCACGAGGTCAGGAGTCCAAGACCAGCCTGACCAACATGGTGAAACTTCGTCTCTACTAAAAATACAAAAAAAAACTTAGCTGGGCTTGCTGGTATGCCCCTGTAGTCTCAGCTACTCAGGAGGCTAAGGCAGGAGAATCGCTTGAACCTGGAAGGTGGAGGTTGCAGTGAGCCCATATCGTACCACTGCACTCCACCCTGGTGACAGAGTAAGAGTTCGTCTCAAAAAACAAACCAAAAAACTTCTAAGTTATTAAACCCAAACATCAATTTTAGACATAGAGAATTAAAGTTGTGATTGCATGATGCCAAAATATTTAATGAATTGAGTTTAAATTTTTAAGCTAAGAGTCTTAACTCTCCAGTAGTACAGTTATCTTGGCATAATTCAAAAATTGGCTGTAATTTTGTCTGAATTAACTAGTAAATTTGCAGATTTACTAGTTTATTTGCAGATTTTACTAACCTGATTCCATTTAAACATATCCTAAGATACTGAAAAATTGATGTTTGCATATTCATTACTGTATTAGTGTGTAGTAATATTAAACATGTACACTCACTGAGTTGAGACTATCTTTTGTTTCTTTGAATATCACTAATTGCCTTGGCACAAAAGTAAACTTTCTCAGTGATTTTATCTATTTTTTAAAATTATAGACCACTTTTATATGGTAGAGATCTTTGCTTCTTAAATTTTATATTGGTAACTTCCATGTATGTTCCCTTTAGTTTTAAAAGTTTAGTATCACCCAACACCAAAACTTGAATTAAAGTTGTGATAAAATATAGTAGTAGTTCACTTGTTTTACTATTGTATGTTGAATATGAAAGTTTAATGATGTTAAAACTAGCTTATTTCCAAATATCAAGGATACATAAAGTGTTCCAATAATAGTTATAATAATAATGGCTAAAATTATAATAATAATGGCTAAAACTAACAAGTATTCTTGTGAACCAAGCAGTGTTCTTAGCACTCTACGTAAATAACCATATGTAACCCTCACAAAAACCCTGAGGTGGGTAATGTTTTTATCCTCATTTTACAGAAATTTAATAAATGGTTTAATTTATTTCCATTTTATCTTAAGTTTCTGACTGTACTGTGTATTTCAAATTCATTTGAAGAATTTAATAGAAAACATAATGCAAATCTTCTGTGCTTTTTTTTTTCTTAATAGAAGAGTCATGCCCTATCCTGAGAGTAGAGAGACATCAGCTGACATATGACAATATAAACAAACTTGAAGTTTCAGGTATGCAATATAATCCTTTGCAAAATAATATTTTATCTAAAATTATCACCAGTTACTAGATATGGAATACATGTAGGTGAATCTTTGACACTGCAATTTAAGATCATAGCATTAATATAAAAATGTTAAGAATTATTTTTATTTATTTTTATTTTTTATTTTTTTGAGACAGAGTCTCACTCTGTCGCACAGGCTGGAGTGCAGCCATACAGTATCAGCCTGCTGCAACCTTCACCTTCTGGGTTCAAGCAATTCTCCTGCCTCAGCCTCCCGAGTAGCTGGGACTACAAGTGCATGGCTAATTTTTATATTTTTAGTAGAGATGGCGTTTCACCATGTTGGCCAGGCTGGTCTGTAACTCCTGGCTTCAAATGGTTCATCTGCCTTGGCCTTCCACAGCGCTGGGACTGCTGCCATGAGCCACCACACCTGGCTCATAAAAATTTAAGGTAGATGATGTAGAAAAAATTCTGAGAGCAGGGTTCTATATGTTTAATCTGTGATCAACAACACCTCAACCTCTTGGAGAAAAAAAAAGTTACTTAAAATTATAAAAGTTGTGTCCATTGTAGACATTTTGGAAGAAGAAAAAAAAAATTGTGAGAAGGAAGATGTCACCACCCAGAGAAAGACAAGATTACCATTTTGGTAATCCTTTTTATCTTTCCTTTTGGTAATCTTTCTTTCTCCTTCTTTTCCTCTTCCTCCTCCTCTCTCTCTCTCCACACTCATAATTCTTCCATTCCATTTTTAAGCATTTCTTCTCATCAGTATACATTCTTTAAAGCATAATTTTAAAAAAGTCTGCTTAGATTTAAACTGAATGGCTGTACTATTTTTAATCTAATTTTCTTTCTTTAGACATCAGAGCTGCTGCAATGAGTTACACTAATTTTTACTTAAGATAATTCCTAGGGTAAAGGAAATTAAAATTGAGCTTTTTTGAAATATATTCATGATTTTTTTTTTCAGAAAAATGGCTCTATGTTCTATATGACAAAGTGAATTTCATTCTCTTTTACCCTAAAAGGAGAAAAATAAAATCAAGAAATTTTGCTGATCCCAAGCAGCACGATTTTATTTGAAGTAGATCAATCAATAGTTAAGGGCAACACAAAATCCTGTTTAGAAATCAACATTTCTATTAGTTTATTAAATTCAATAAAACTGCTGTATTGAATCGTTTGTTACCTTTTACAGGTTTTGATCTAGGAGAGAGCTTTTCTTTGAGACGTGCATTTTGTGAAAGTGATAAAACCTGTTTCAAATTGGGAAGTGCACTTCTTATTAGAGACACTATGTAAGTAAAAAAAATTATTTTCTTCATGTTTAATAATACTTCATAAATTATTTTCTAAGGAGATTTCAAATAATTTATTTTAAAAATAAAGTTTCTTAATAGCATCATCCTCACTAGAATGCAGTGGTAAGTGTTTTGTTAATGTATTTGTTGTTTATAAAAATCACTGCAATCTAATCTTTGTTCTACAGTGTAAATACCATTTATACGTACAGAAAAAGGCATGATCATTAAAGAATAATAATTAAATCCATTTCTGAAGAAATATTGTTTATGTTTAAAGTAGATTTATTAGATTTTTCAGTGTAAAGATTAAAACATAAGGCATTATATAGATTCAGAGCCAAAAGACTGATATTTATTGTATATATTTTTGGATTTTCTATGCTTCTTAAGTTAAAATAACAGAATTTAGCTCTTATGTGCTTCTTTCATCTATTCTCCATGTATAGAGTACATGGTAAATAAAAGGCTGTTATGTGCTTTTATTTTTAGTCTTGATACTCATTTAATTTTAAAACAGATTTACCAGAGTTTTTCCCTTGTTATTTTTTCTTTCTGTTTTCTATGGATACACTCAGATTAAAAAAAAAAATCACTTTCCATTCAAATAGTGACAATTGGTCAGCAACCTTACAGGGCAACAATGATTCCCCATATAACCGGCAATAATTAAAGGATGAATTGATAGTAGCTCAGAAAGCTGAGTCATCATACAGCCAGGTAGTACATATGGTCAGGATAATTATTCCAGGAGTCCAAGCTAAATATTCCCATATATGAATATACTGCAATAAAAACCCAACAAAATTCTATTTGGCTTAATATGCAACACAAATGTTTTTATGTGAAAATAACGTATGTATGTTTTCATTTCCTGAGCAGTAGCCTAATATTTAAGACAGGCAAGACTGGGACAATCTCAAAATTTGAATTCTTAAAGGCAAATAGCATTAATCATCTCATTGCCCTTCCTCAGATGTTCTGAGTGTGAATGAGGTTCATAACTCACTTTTTCCTTGAGAAAAGTTTCTTTTAAACCTATTTTGTGATACTTTTGGTAATTTTCATTTAATGACTGAAATGGTTCCTTAAAAGTAAGCTGCTTAATCTTTGACCAGAAATAAGAATATTAAGGAAGGAAGGAATTTCAAATCAGGGGATATAATGGGTGATTATTAGGTGGGACACTTCAGCAGATGTAACTGTATGGACCTGCGCTATAGCGGCCGCTGTTTAGGTGGTCTCATAAGCAGGCATTAAACTCTCAGGGCACAGCAATTCCATGCTTAAGTATGCATATGTCATAAAGAAAAAATGAGAGGCACAATACTTCTTATGTGTATATTCTCTCCCACTGTCTTCTTTTGGATTTAAACCCCTGTAATTCTGGCCAGATGGCAAAAAGATCAGAGTGAAACCTTTTAAAATTCATTGGACTACATGTGAGAAGACTTAGCTAATTTTAAGTAGCTATATTGGAAAACTTGCTGCCACATTTAGACAATGCTATTTTTCTATGAATTCATGTGATAAATATTAGGCATGACTTGAAATTTGTTTTCTGAATTTTGGGTTCTAACTCACTGCCCAATAAATGTAAGTGAATTCACTGGTTCTTTGGAGTAGAACCCTGGTACCTCCACTAAAGGAAACCAGGGAGTGTCTGGTTTAGCTGACAGTGAGTGTCAAGTAGCTTGGCTCATTTCCACTTACATTTCACTTGTTGAGCCAAGTATGCTAGGATGCTTCTCTTGCATGATGCCATTTTGATTTTTCAATGAGACTGGAGTAAAGTTGCAGCTATTTATGTATTCATAAATAAGCTGCTTTGCAGAGTCAGCATGGGAAAAGGCAGATACTATGTTATGTGGAAAATGCGGATGCTTTCTGTGCCTGAGCTTGCTTTTATTTTTCTGGCATATCCCAGGTGAGATTCATGAGAGGAGAGGCTAATAAGTATGTTGGTCTGATACCTGTTAGGCATACTCAATGCCTTGAAGCTTGCTTAATGTAAAATTCCCAAAGATTGCTTTTGCAGGGGCTTTACAGATAAACATCTGTCAGGTCCAGGACACAGGTACTAACAAGGGTGAATCATGATTTACCCTTTTATCTCTGGATAACAATGCATTAACCAAGCGCTTCTGCTCTGGGCGATGGTAGCACACCTAATCAGCTCCCCATGGTTCTTTTTGGTCCTGTACCCATACTAAAGTTATAGGGAAGCTTATGATAGGCCACACAGACAACACATATCTTCCCTGAAGGACAGTCTCTTCCCTGGCCATTCTCCTACTGATGGTTAATTGTGGAGGCCACACTTTAAATATCCAAAGAATAACTTATAAATTATACCTCAGACTCTCTCCACAGGAGCCACAATAGCCAACCATCTACAGTGAGGGGCTTGGAGGGTCCATGGCCAACACCAGGTTTTTTCGTTGTTGTTGTTTTCCTACCTTTAGGGGCATTGGGGCAGGCATTAACAGATTACTGTTCATCCCTGTACCTGGTTGGAGAAGGTCATCTTTCCTCTAATAGATCTGGCCACATGGCCTGTCCCTACATGGGTCAGCGACTAACTAGCTAATTCTGTAACTTTCAGGTAATTAACCACAGGTTAAGCCCTGATAAACTGCCCAGTATTGGTGCAGATTACCACAGGTATCACCTCCTTGATAATCACTATCTACACTGCCTTGAGTTCAACTTATTAACTACTTTATCTACACTTGGTTTTAAACTATATGGTGTCAGTATTAGGCTGGACTCTGGCAACAATGAAGGCAGCAGCAGTATTCTGGCTAGATCAATCTGTATACCATGCCCTATCAGGAATTGCAGGGGTGCCTCAGGCTCCATAGCCTTACCTTGCATTAGGACAATAGGCTTCAAGACCTCTTGTAACTCTGCTGCTAAGGGACTTGTACTCAGCGTACCTCACTGCTGTAAGTAAGTGCCCCACTTTGCTAAAGTGGATGTCTGCACCATCCTTATCCAGGGGTTGCTTACCTATGAGTGTACCTATCCCACTGTTGGGCAAGTCATCTGCATGATGACTGTAGTCTGTTCTGCCATGCTCTTATAAGCCTGAAGGGCAGCATAGGCAGTTACCAACTGCTTCCCAGTCCGGGGGTTGTTATTCAGGAATGCACCCATCCCACTATTAGTAACTGCTTCTCTATTAATAAAAGACTGGAGCTCAGCTCCCTTCCATAGTTGAAACCAAAAGCCTACTGGCATTCTCAGGCACTCTGTGCACTGCCATAGGTCCTATATCTGTGGTCACATGCACATCTAGCTACAAGGGCACCTCTGGTGAACTACCTGTAGGGCTTGTGCCTGCTAACTAGCCTGTGTGGCTACCAGGAAGACTGTCTTATCCTCATCATCCCAATCCTAGGCAAGAGGAACGTTGCTGCTTCTAAATCTCCAAGAGAATCAGAGGTTAACATAACATCATTAAGTTCATGACACATGGTGGGGCTATGCATATAGCCCTGCAACACTGTGGAAGTTAATTGTCACTCTCCCGTGAAGGCAAACTGACAGCCTTCTGCCTCCCCGAGGGCTGCCATAGCAATAGTCACTTCATGTAGGCAGCGCCCACATATGGGGTGAGAACAGCAGCTAGAGAGCCAAAAGCACTCAGGGGCACTGAGCCCAGGACAAGATTCCTCATGTGGGAGGGAAAGTGTTTATCATCTGGCCCCCAGGTATTCAGATCAAATGGCCTGCTCTATACCCATCTCCCAAAGTATTTGCACCAAATGAATATATGACTATCCTTTACTCATAGTTTATGGTATTTCTGTGGCATCATCGCAAACAGTCCATATGGCTGCCATTAGCCACTCGATTAATGTGTGTTCACCATGCCCTGTGCCAACCATTGGTACAGCTACAGCTGCTGATGAAGGGAGGGGTGAGTTGTGATAAAAGCCAGCTTCTCCATCTCAGAGGTGGAGCAAGAAATGCTGTCAGCCCCCTCATCCCAAAGGTGGAGTAGCCAGGCAGGGAGGGGTTCTGGGTGCTACTGACACTGTTTACCTAACTCTCATAACTCAGTGGTGTATGAGCACTATAAGAGGTGTGTGTTCCACCACTGCCAGGGGAGCCCTGGGCACTCCTCTGGATTCCCATCAGATGCTCATGTTCCACCTTATGACGGATGATAGCATGAGCCCGCAGTGGAGGAGCCTCCTCCTCCTCAGGATCAGACCAGTTGGGAGTGTCCAGCCTGGAGGATGGGCTCAAGGTCACACTAACAGCTGTTGTTAAGTCCTGTTCCAGGCTGTTTATCTGGGCCTCCAAGTACACTGCTTGCACCTGGACGTCCCTCACCCACAGGTTCTGCTTCAAGCTGTGCACTTGGGCTCCCAGGAACATGGATTGTACTGGGAGGTCCCTTACCTGTGGGACTGAGCATGTACTTCACGCAGTACAGTCAGAAATGCCCATCCAACTCTGCCGGTAAAGGTGCATTCCTTCTCAGTGTTGTGTGCTTCCAACTGCCTCAGTGCTTTCTCCACACTCACAGGAGACCCATCCACTGCCTCCCACATATCCATTGGGGCCCATCCAAGAAGCACCGCTGCCACTGGGTACCACAGCCCATGCTGCAGCCGCATAGGCAACCCGGGATCCCTCAGGGGTCAAATACCCACTCACCTTATCCTGCCAATTGTCAGGTCCATGACTACACCAAATGTTATGCTTGGGGTCAGGTTCTATCTCATGCTGAGGTACAAAGGGAGTGAGTGGGTGAGCAGATAGCTAAAAGAACACTTGGAAGGCTATAGGCAGGTGAAAGTTAGTTTTATTCAGCAGCTCTCTCATCAGCAGCTTACATACACTGGCTCACTCACACTGTTTGCCCTGTCTTGGTTGCTTTGTCCGGCAGCTGCCACACACAGCTGGATGGCCGGCTCTCCCTTCAGGGTTAGCAGCTTAATTCTTTCTCTCTCTGGGCAGGAGTGAACTGAACCATGTCCTGACTCCCCGCTGTCCATCAGCAATGACAGCTCTGGCTGTCTCTTTCATTGGGCATGAGTGCACTTACACAGTGTCAGCAGGGCAACTACCCCTTTTACAGGCAATAGTGGCCTAAGGCCAAGAGATGGTCTTCCCATGTTGTGGCTACATGGCTGTGATAACAAATGGAGTTATATGCCTGTGCTCTAGAGTAACTGCGTGTTTACCTCGTCCTACCCTTGACCAAAACACATCCAGGTTTCTTACAACATCATTGTACACTTAGAGATGGCGCAGGCTCAAGGGACTTCTGAGGGGCTTTATGTGTTTTGTTGGATTTAAATTTATGTCCATGTCTTCTTTATTTATGGGATAGCAAATGGTAGGTATTTGGGGACTTTAGAAGATTCTGGGTGGCCTGCTACCTAGTTCTCTAGAGTCATTTTTTTAGAGGAAATTTTCTTAGCTTCTTCTATCTACAAGTATCCCTGGTTATTTAAGAGATAATTCATTATTTTTATACATGTTGATAAATCTATATCCAAGAACATAATACTTTGATTATTTTTAAATTGTGTTTTGGCAGTTATCAGGGGTAATTGATAAAGTATTAGTAAAAAAAGATAAAAACACACACAAACACACATGTGATTATCTAGCTTCCATTAGTTGCTTCAATAGAAACTTAATTTAAATAAAATGTTTTAGTATTGAATATTTTAGATGAATGTTAAATTTCTACATGCTGTGGGTTCTGAAGGAGCAACACACTCAGCTTGACTGGCCAATGAAGAAATTGATTTCAAATGTACCAAGGAAGTGAATTTTCTGATTCATTGTTTAATTCAAGTATGGTAAAGAGCCTTAACTCTTAGCCTCTTGATAGCTACTGGCTGTCTGGAATGTTGCAATGAGAAGGATTCTGGGGCCATAGTGCGTTCAGCAAATTAAACTGCTATGACCCATTAAAAAAAAGAGGGAGGGAAGAGTGAGCATATGTGTTTCATATCTATGGTCTCTCTGATTTAGGATGATTTCTATAAGCTGGTGGCTTTTGCAATTGAAGCCGTGCCTAAGAATGGGGGAAATGAGGCTATGTGTGAAAAAATCAACACAGATTAAATTTAACACGATGTATGAGCTTGAATAATATAGTTAGACACAGTGATGTAAATGAGATATGTGATTGCCTTAGTATTTGTTACAAATAACTAAATCTCTAGTGAAGAGGAGTCATCTTTCTCCATCTATTTCTCTCATTAGATTGATGTCTGCTTTATGAAAATAAAGACAATTTTACCTGAAAATAAGAGGTAGCTGGTAGGAGTTATTCTAAATTATGTTTATGTATTTATAAAAATAATAATCTTCAGCAAGTTGAAAACCAAACTATAAGTTTGGAAGATATGTAATGTTTTTCAGAAATATTTGAGCTCTGGACTTTAACAGTTTCCTTGAAAATAATCCTAAATATGGACAAAACTGTTATTGTGTTGTAGCATGATTTGTACCTTATCTATTCTACTGTTTAATGATTTATCCCATGGGACTACCTTTTCTACATGGACCTTTACTTCTTCAGATTTTTATCATTATAAATAACATTACAACACACAAGAAAGTTGTTTTTCTCTGTATTTAGGATTATTTTCATACAACTGATTTTTAGAAATAAAATTACTAATTCATTTTTAGGGAGCTTGATATATACTACTAATTATATTCCATCATTGTTTTCTCCATGTATTCTACGTATTTCTCAATATCTTCTGTAGCACTAGGTATTCTCATGTTAAGATTTTGTGTCTTGTTTAACTTAAAACTTATGCAGTTACAAATAGAAGCTGTAGTTTCTATTTAAAAATGTCAAAGAAGTTCCTAAAATGTTTCTGTTTTTCTAAAGGGTGAATAAGAGGTAGCATTCAGTAAGTCACTAAGATGAATGCAGTCTAATCTAGAACTTATTCTTTTATTCAACAAGCATTTGTTGAGCACCACTATGGGCCAGGCAATTTACTAGGTTCCAAGCTTACCTTGGTAAAAGAATGTGGATCTAGTCTTTCTTTCCTAGAACCTGCTAGAAAGATACACAGTGCAAGGAAAAGCTACACTTCCCTCTTGCTTTGCCTTGATAGAAGGCAACTGAAATTTATTGCCTTCTGTTCTTCAAGCTTAGACTGCATAACTCAAATTTCACCCCTTACAAAGGCTTAACTTCCTTAAGCGTCACACACAAGGCTGATTTTCAATGTTTTCATTCCTTCCCTCTTAAGGGACTATTTTGTAACCCATGGTTCATTTATATTACTCCTCTTTGAGTTCTCTCCAAGTTCTCAAAACAAATTCAGAGCCTGAAAACTTATTCAGAACTCTGATACCGAAGCATCTACTTGCTGAGTGTTTCAGAAGGATTACTTTACAATTTCATTAAGCTCTAGAGAATGCCTATTTATGCATCCCTTGGGTTTTCATTTGGGGCATTCTTTCATTGTATAGATAGGAATTTTCCTATATAAGGATAGGTGACTTAGTTACAAAGTTGTAGAGCTGTTTTTATAGGATTGTATGACTGACACATGATTGTATATGTCATCACTGTATTTCCTTCATTGCAGTTTGGCATACTAAGAATCTGAGGTTAGTCATTAAGTCATATGTTTTTTAAATGGAAAGAACATATACAAATATTTACTTCTCAATAGTCAAAAGAACTTATTTTTTCTAGAAAATTTAGAATTTTTAATAGGCAGCAATAATAAATTTCTTAGTATAGAAATAGCTATTAAGATGTAATATAATGTGAAATATCAGATCACTATTTTCATTTACCAATTTTGCAAACCTTTAATATTATCAACATCAAATTTAAGTAAATTGTGATTTTCCTCTTTCAGATTTCATATAATTCAGCACTGGGAAAAGTAGAACATATCGATAATTAATCGTATATGTGTAAATTCTACAACATTCATATGACTTAAAGTTTTTTGTTGGACTTGAGCATTTATCTGTTAGCCAGAGAGAAATAAGTTTATTTAAAAGGTACAGAAACATTTTAAATTTAATGTCTATTTGTGAATATTAGTAGATAAAATCTTATAAAATTAAATTTTTTTTGTGTTTCACGAGTTAAAAATGGAAAAACCATAAATAGATTTATATATTTAAGAAACTAAAAAGTTCTTACAGTAATAAACAATAATGTCTATATTAGTATAGACATTATAATATTAGTGCCTTCAAAGAGTGTATTCTTAACAATTAAATTACCCAAAAATTGAATGGAAGTAAGAAGCTGCAATTCATTTACACACATCCAATTTCTAGCCTCAAATGTACATAAGGTTTCTAAGGAAAAGAGGGTAGATTCTCATTTCTGAGGAAAAAAAGAGTAGTTTTTCCCTTGTCTTGTTGAAACACAGGACAGAACACTAGTGAAGAGTTTGCAGAAAGAAGTGTAAGATATGGTTCTTGTCTCTAGGAAGTGTGTGATATCTCCTTGTAGGGGTAAGAAATTAAAACAAACAATTATAATTATAAGCATACAGTTAATGTTTTAAATGTTCAGAGGAGGACAAAATCCTTCATAGTTGAGATGATAAGAAAAAATATCTTGAAGACTATGAGATTTAAACTGGCCTTTGAAGAGGCTATTGAGAGTCAGAGATGATGAATCAAGTAATGAAGAAAGGAAAAACATCCCAGATGAGGGAAGACCCTGGGAGGTTAGCATATGGAAAAATACAATAAATATTATTATATCAGATAATTTCTATATGAGAAAAATATTGACAACCCAGTTTATCCATATCCAAGGTGGCAGGCAGTTTGATTTTTCTCTGATGCTCACCAACATTACATAAGCCCCTGGCAAAAATTTCAAAGAACTGATAATACGATTTTCCCTGCAACTCCAGGTGGTTTAAGTTCTAATGAAAGTCTGTGGTCATTCAAAATAGGTAATGGGTTTCTCATATGGTATCATATAATCAGAAAGTTATTATTTTTCTTTAGACTCCACTGCTCACATCAGAACTCCCATTCTTTGGCCAGGCAGGTAATTGTTCGGATATATAAGCCTTACAGGGTAGGTATTACATCCACCCGATTCACGTTTGTGTCCTTTATGGTACCTGACACACAGTGGTGTTTAGTGCTAGTTGAATTGGTATAATCTTAAGTTTAAATTAAAGGGGTATTTGAAATTTATTGGTACAGTTACTTGCGTATTTTAGGCAACCAAGAATTTCTTTTTATCAGCACATCTAGAAGTAAGGCACCTTACTTCTAACTCTTGTACTACATCTTTTCACCAAAGAAGACTTAAGGACAAGTCACATGTGACTACCCAGTTTCCAACAATGATAATTATCCTAATAATACCACCTTATATTTATGAAGGTTATATGATTTACAAAGTAATTTTGCCTTTTTATATCATTGGTACCACAATGACTTCTGTGATGTAGTACTATATCACCATTTTATAGATGAAAAATGAGGTTCAATGACATTAATTCACCTAAAATTTCAAAAATAATAAATGAAACAGTTGTGTCTAGAGCTCAGTTCTTCTGTCTCCAAATCCAGAATTAATTTCTACTTTATTATGGCTGATTACATGTAAATTAGCTTATCTTGATATGTCTATAGGCCATTTACTTTGATAGTAGTCAGGTACCAGCTAAATGTACTAGTTAGGAATCATAATAAAGCAAATGTTGTCAAAAAGTAATGAAACTAAAGTGCTCTACTCTGGTAATTACTTGGGCCAGTCTAATAGGCATTGATTAATCTACCTCTATTGTTGGATTATATATTAGAGCTTTTCCTTTTACCAATCATTCTTTTATCCAGTAAGTCAACCTTATAAGGGACAGCAGAGCTTTTGCTTGACAGGGTTGTGTGAATGTATCTGTGCAGTGTACACTGCAGGTTTTCAGAGTGTACAAAAGCAAGCAGGCATGTGAGCATGTACTTTAGTCCTATTTTTAATCTTAATTTGGTTCATAAAAATGCTATGAGGACTACTTAGTTCTTATCCTTAAGTGGTTGCAAATGTGTTGCTTTTATAATGATTGTAAACCTACAAAGAAGCATGACCTTAAATTTATGAATTAGAGAATTGACTTTAGTAGTGCATGAGGGTTTGTTTTACTAGTGCTTCAGAATAACTTTATAGCAACTCTATAAAGATTTTTTTATAGGCTGACTGGACTCTATGTATCATAAAATAGCATTAAATAGTCTAATCCTGCTTCTCAAACACAATCAGATTGTAAGATATAATTATCATTTCAATAATAAACTTTGAAACCTATGTCAACCAAGGAAGAATAATTGTGCCAACTGATAAATCATTACTTTATTGTCATTTCAATTCTTTTAACTTAACCACAAATGCTAATCAGAAAATAAACATGGTAGGAGAAAAGCTATGCTTATGTAAGCTCTTCTTACCTAAGATTCATGTAAGTTTGCTATATCTTGTTTATTATCTCATTTAGGTCAGCACTTATAGTTCCTAAAACACATTTTTTTCCAGATTAGGTGAAATTTTTATAATTTTAGACTAAAATAATAAAATATTAAAATTATTAACTTCATTAATTCATTTCACCATGGCTATATCTAAGTAATTTGGAAACAATCATAAGTTCAGTGAAAATGTTAATATGAGCACATGTGGTGATGCCATGCAGAATTTACATCTGGTTGGTTTAATACGAGATTGAGTTGACCAGATGTTTTATGTTTAAGTTATTTTTCTTATGTGAACAATCTCAACTTCTTTTCTCTACTTCATAATTTCTTAGTTTCAGCTGTCCTCCCTGGAGGCCACTCTCCTTCTTTCAAAGGTTAACCCCTTCACTTGTGCTCTTAATCCTCTCCCAGCCAGCCTCCTCTAAGACCTTGATCCGCCCGTGATCCCCCTGCTCTTGGGTCTTCAATGTTCCTCTCCACAGTATCCTGGCCTCTTACTCTACAACTATATACTTAATCCTTCCCTATTATAGAAACATTTTCCCGGGGCAGTCCCCTTTATTCACAAACTTCTTAAAGGAATAATGTTACTGTCCACTTTTACTTCTTCACACATCCCTTAGCCCATTCAAATCTGACTAGGACTTCATGAACACTATGGAAATTTCTTCTTCATAGTTGCTGGTGACAGCTGTCCTATCTCCAATGCCAGTGTTGACCTAGGTGTTACACTGCCTTTGTGAACCCATTTCTGTCTCTCTCTGTCATACCATGCCCACCTTTTCTGCCCATTGGATTCCTACATATCCTAGAAAGCTTAGTACACATGCTACATTCTACACTCAGCTCTCATTAATGTCCTTCAAGTTTCCTCCTTTTTTTGGTGGTCCAAACCACTTTTTCTATAATTCTTACATAATTCTGACTTATGTAATCTAAATGTTCTCAGACCTCATTAATATGTGGATTTAAATGATATTAGATTAACATCAATGCCTAACTTGTTATAACTTCTACTTTCGATATACATAACTGCTTAAAGCCTACTCTTGTTATTTCTGGGAGCCCCAAAGATGATGCACATGTGTTATATTAAAAAACAAATATGCTTTTCTTCTTGTTTTCTAATTTTCTCATCAATGCATGTCGCCATTGCCATTGCTGGGAGTCCTCTCCATGAAAATGCTTCTTCAAGACCCAACCAACCTCTGCTAATGGCTGCTCATTCTTAGCCCACAGGTACCAGAGTTACCTGTGGCTTATGACTGAGTGAGGTGTGCATGTATGCTTTGGAAGGTGGTGGCAGAGATCTAAAGACCCCATGTATAACTGTCCCCTGGACTCTGCGGCAGTGTTTCTTGGGCACAGAGCCTCACAGAGTGTTTAATAAATATTTTATCAACTCCTGGCTCACCGTCATTTGTGAGGCTCAAAAGCTAGTAGAGGCCAGGCACAGTGGCTCACACCAGTATTCCCAGCATTTTGGGAAGCCAAGGCAAGCAGATTGCTTGAGCCCAGGAGTTCAAGACCATCTTGAGCAACATAGCAAAACCCTGTCTCTACAGAATAAAAAAAAAATTAGCCAGATGTTGTGGTGTATGCCTGTAGTAGCAGCTACTCAGGAGGCTGAGGTGGGAGAATCACTTGAGCCCCAGAAGGTTGAGGCCACAGTGAGCTCTGATCATGCCACTACACTCCAGCCTGTGTGACAGAGTGAGACTCTGTCTCAAAAAATTAAAAAATAAAAGATATGGATACTAAGCAATTCTTTCTGTTATTCTCATGTTTGCCTCTGTCTTCTGATTTACCCAAGATAAAAATTTAATATTTCTTTTGGTTAAGAGGGCTATATAGAAAAAAATATTTTATGATATATTATCATTATTTGTGGTATGTTGTCATTATTTCTACATTCAGCTTAGATGCCAGTGAAAGAAGAAATTCTAACAAAGTATTTTATTCAAGTCCCAGATAATAATAAACACTCACTATGAGCTAAAACCTGAGAATTTAAGGATGAATAGACACACTCCCTACCATTGGTCTGTTTGGAAAGACAAGCCGAAAATGAGCTGTTATGGAATATAATAGCAATTTTTAGATCTATGTACGATAAACTCTGAGAGAATAGATGAAGCCAGGAGAAGCTTCATAGAGGAAGTAAAAAGTTGAGCCCTTGAAGTATGAATTCACCAGGTGAGCCCAGGGGCCGATGCGTGTTTTGGTAGTTAGAGGGAGCATCATGGTAGTTTTAAAGGTCAAAGCAATTTGAGGGATAGTGAGAATCCCATGTGGTTAATAAACACACGTGAGAAGAGTATCTGGAGGTGGAGAAGACTTGAAAGTGTGGACTGTTCTGAGCGGTCTTACTTGCTGGTCTGAGGGTTTTAAACTTTATTCATATTAAAAAAAAAAACTGGAGGTGTGGTAGCGATAGCATTACCTGCTAGAAATAAACAGCTGAGTGCATATGCCATTGGGAAGCTCACAGCTTTCAGTTAGGTCTAGGACCTCCCAGACTGATCCTAAAGCAGCAGCTGAGCTCTTGGACCCAAGGATACTTCAGAATTTAGAGGATCTTTTGGGGGCAGGGTTGGGTTTAGTCCAGGGTTTAAAACAAATCTTTCCTGGCTGAGGGACACCTGGTAAAACTAACCTTCAAAGAATCCTCATTTCTAAAGAGCAGATTGTCTAATTTATCCTTGGTTTTTTTTGTCAGGATGACATCCAGTAGGAGACATGTTTTCAATGGGAAGTCATTTACAATGCCACATTGAACACGTGCTAAACAGAACAGGCATGAGATTATTATAGAGAGTCATCCAAGCTTTGTTTTCCCATTAACAACCTATCTGTCTGAATCCCCTCAGCAAACACAAAAGGGCTAATATTTCAGAGTCTCTGTGGCTGTGGAACTCCAACATCATCACCCAGCCTGGAAGGAAGGCATTTCAGACAAACCCTCTAGGCCCTGCTAGCCAAATTGCTTGTAACTGACAGGTGATGGTGGGTGTCAGCTGGGAAAGAAATTACTTACTATAAACTCCAAGCATCTCTCACTTCACTCTCAGGAAATGTAACTTGTGTCATATTTCTCTTCCTGGAAGATATTCAGCAAGTCAGAGGCCTCACTGATACTTGTAAATACGGAAGTTCTTCCTAAATCCTGCCTCACACTTATTCAGAATGGCAGAATTAATTTGGAAGCCAGTTCTTGATATTTAAAAATAGATTTTTTTCCATTTAGCCATTTAATTTTATAAGCAAATATAAATAAATAAAGCTTGGTCTTGTTAAATATGATCTGGAAAATTCACTCTAGTGCTATCAAAATAGCACTTTGCTGCAAGGCTTATGCTTTGAGCTGATTGAAGAATTACCTCCGGAACCATTGTAACCAGTGATTAAACTTTTTAAACACTTTGCTGTGTGAATGTATCTTATACTCAATTTTTAGAACATCATTTACAAAATGAAATTTGTCTAGAATAATAATGTCATCTTGCTTTTCAGTTTATGAGCACTGAAATTGTAAAAGTTTGTTCAACTTCGTTCTTTTTTATATTTTAATTCTTGTCTCACATTCCTTATTATTTATTTAAGCAAATGAACAAACAAGAAACTGGTAATGATGGACTTTTCTTCCTCATCCTCTCTTGTTCCGTAGCCTGGTTTTATCCTTTCGGTTTTCTATGTTTGAAACAGAGCTGTTACTACACAGGGGTGTAACCACATTACAAACTGTGGTTCTTTTAGGAATACTGAACAAAAACATCAAATTGAACTTGGTATACAATGAAATTGCTAATTACTTAATATACTAAGGAGTAAACAAATTTGTGAGCTTCATTATTGTTTTTATTTTTCTTGACAACAAACCACCAGGGCCTAATCATAGAGAATAAATGCAACCTATCTTTGCTTCTATTTCCCCATAAAACAACTGTCAATAAATATGAGCATGTACTTTAAAATAGTAAATTAATTGTTAAATTTTCTGCTTTTCCCCAGCTTTGTCTTGCTTACAATGCTAACCATCTGGAAGGGAGTATGAAAAGCAAAGCTTATACTCTTAAGGCAGTTTTTATTGGTTTCTCATTAATTGGACAGCCGGGAATGCTCATTGTTTGTTCAGTTGATCTCTGTCCCTGGGAGGCCAGATGCTTCACCTTCGTTAAGTTAACTTTGTGGATAGCAATGCCAGGCCCTGACTTCACAATTCAGGGAATGAATAGAATGATAATTTACTGTATGCCAGGAAAGCCATAATGTAGGATTGATGCAAAAGTTGCTCTTTCTTTCCATCATCATTTGATGGAAAGAATAGTCACATGATCATTATTTTTACATTTTAAGAACTTACTTATCTTTTAGTTAGGTTACCATTCTACTGTTGTTCTTCCCAAAGTATTAAAATCCCAACGTATTACTTTTCATTGGGAAAATAAATACAGAGGTACTACTTATTAGAACACTTTGTACCTTTCTTCACATTCCCTAGTTACTAGTACACATACTATTCTCATAATTTTCACTACTTCCTGAAAATTGCATTCCTCTTTAACGAAAGGCTTGGTGAACCATGGCACACGTTTACCTATGTAAGAAACCTGCAAATCCTGCACATGTACCTCAGAACTTAAAATTTAAAAAAAAGAAATGCTTGGTGAAAACTTCTAATTTTTCTAGAAAATGATCTAAGAAATAGAGAGAAAATATTCCTGATTTGTTTTCATCTTCTTTAGCACAGATATCTTTCCAAAACCCAATAAGCAGTAAACTTTATTTTGAAGTTATAACTGTGTGTTTTGTGATACTTCCTGACCTACGCTCAAAATATCATTAGAGGAAGGAACTACAATAATTTACCTTTCAGGGCTACTTGTCACCTAGGATGTGTGCAAATGTCAAAATAAATACTTTGCTTGGAGTGTAAAATATGATTCATTGTTGTTGTTGTTAATATTATAGTGTGATTGTAAACCTTTTATTTATTCATTTCTTGAAATTAATATATTTACTTATCCCTCCTTAATACCTAGAAAGATAGAGACCATTTTCCCCCTCATAGTGCCAAAATATTACTTTTAAGTCAGGTTGGTAATGATGAGGGGAATTTTATTCTTAACCAAAGGGAGACAAGCAACTTGATATATTCGAAGAAACTAACCTTGGAATTAAAAATCATGAGCTCAAGTTCCAACCTAACCTCTGGCAGAGTAATGGTGTAGTAGTTATTTAATGTCAGCAGCTTTAATTTCTCATTTATGAAGTGAGATGATTGATCTTAATTACTATCAAACTTCCTTCCAGCTTTAGGAGTATAGAACTGCAGGAAACTATGATGTGTGGTTTCTTGTGACTGAACATTTCCAAGGACTGGAAGATTTCTATGAAGAACACTTTTGGTGAAATCTTAGAGCAGCTATTATATTTTGCTACAGCCTGTAGAGATTTTAAACTTCTTTTTGAAATTAAGAAACTGATGTGTTGTTAATGGACTTTTTTTTTCAAAGTTTTTAATTAACCTGCTTTAGAATCACATAAGATTTGACTTTTTCCTCTGCTGTTTTCCTGATAAATGTGATATAGCACAGTCTCATAAGGCATCCATATTAAGGCCTTATGCAAGCTAACATAGATTTTATGCTCAATACAAGTGTTGAGCACCTGCTAGGACTGGTTATAGGCATCATTGTGGATTTTTATGAATGGAACAAATTTTTATGAATGCATCCTCTATTCAAGGTACTAGTCTAGGTGCTTGATTTACAGCCACAAGTCTTGCAAGACCATGTTTTTGTTGAGATCACATTCCACAATACAGGCAATAAATATGTAAACCAATATTTAAAAAGTCAGGTAGTTACAAGCCCATAAAGAAAATAGAACAAAGTAATGTATTAGATAGTGACTACGGTGAGGACAACCTTAGACCATTCAAAGGAAATGATATTTGAGCTGAGACCTGAACAGTGAAGAAAAGCCATCTAAATCAGGGATGTTCAATCTTTTGGCTTCCCTGAGCCACGCTGGAAGAAGGATTGTCTTGGACCACACATAAAATATATTAACACTAAGGATAGCTGATAAGCTAAAAAAAAAAAAATCACAAAATAATCTCATAATGTTTTAAGAAAGTTTACGCATTTGTGTTTGGGGTGCATGTGGCCTTTAGGCGGTGGGTTGAGTAATCTTTTCCCAGAAAACCTCTGGGAAAGATTGTCCCAGTAGAGGAAACAGGAAGTACAAAGGCCCAAAGTCTCAATGAGCCTAGTGTGTTCAAGGAGCAAAACTCAAGTCATTGTACATGGAGCCTGGGTGCCACACAGAGACTGGAATAGGAGATGATGTGTCAGAGGAAGGCAGGAGTCAGATCACATCATGCCTTATGAGTCATGGTCAGAGACATGCATCTTATTTAAGGAACCATGCAACACTTTTAGAAGGTTGTAAGTAAGGGAGCGACCTGGTCTGATTTTAAAAGCCCATTCTAGCTGCTATGTGCAGGCCAGACTGTAAGGAAAGGGAAAGAAGTAGGACAATCGGGACACTATAACAAGAGACCTGGGGAGAGATGGTGGCCACTTGGCTTAGCATGGTGATAGTGGAGATGGAGAGAATTGGCCAAAGTCAGCATCTGTTTTGGTGATAAAAACAGTAAAGGCTTGGGAAGGTGGCTCATGCCTATAATCCCAGAACTTGGGGAGGCCAATAGAGGCAGATTGCTTGAGCCCAGGAGTTTGAGAACAGCCTAGGAAACATGGTGAAATTCTATCTCTACAAAATACAAAAGATTAGCTGGACACGGCTACACATGCCTGTCATCCCAGCTACTTAGGAGACTGAGGTGGGAGGATCGCTTGAGCCTGGGAGGTTGAGGCTGCAATGAACCATGACCACACCTCTGTGCTCCTGCCTGAGTGACAGAGTGAGACCCTGCCTCAAAAAAATACAAAAAACAAAACACAAAAACCAGTAAGACTTGCTGATGGTTTAGGCACAATGGGGGGATAGTAAAGGAAAGGCGTGAATTAAGAATGACTTGTATGGATTTGGGTAAAGCACCTGAGTGAAAAGCCATGTCTTTTACTGAGATGTGGAATCCTTGTAGAGGGATGTGCTGGGACAGCAATGCAAAACATTCAATTTTAGTTATTTAATTACAATGCATTTCCCCTCCATGTGGAGATGCCCACTAGGGATGTAGGTATGTGAGTCCAGAGCACAGGAGACAGAAATAGACAAGGTTTATCTTGGTTGCATCTCACATCCCTTCCTTTTTGGAACTTTCCTCCCAAACTCCTATTGCCTTAAGGTGACACATTTGCTACCCAAGGCTCAGCATCTCCTCTTTGTCTGTCTAACTCAGGAGAGCTTCCTGCTGTGGATTTGTTCTTCCCTCTCTGTGTCTTCCCTCTTAAAACTTCTTTGCTTCATAACAGCCCCCACAAATCTCTGCTCTGTGTTTTCCAAGGTGAAAATTAATTATTAGTTTGTTAGTAATATGTGACTGACTTTTTGGGACTATCTCAATATTACCAGAGCTAGTGTTTTATAAACACAAGCATTTTCCAGACAGGAAGAAAGCTCTAGTAGTAGACATTTAGGTGTTTTGACTTGTTAGTGAAAGCACTTCATACGTAGGAAGAATGTTGTATATATAATCTATTTAATAACAATTATACATATATAGACTGATCAAAGTCTTCCTCTCTCTCATGCCAAGATCTTTTTGGTAATACAGAAATCTTTTAGGCTTTATTCTATCTGTATTTCCTAATGGTTTTAAGTAAATTTTGACCAGAAAAAAATTTTTCATTAATCAGGTAGGAAAGAAAATCTAGAAAATGAAGTTAGTATGGAATTTAGACAAATATAATTCATTCTTAAAGTTCTATACAGTGAAATTGCTTCAGAGGTAATAAAATGTTATTTTTTATTCAAATCCATGTATATTAGTACTAGTACTTTGTAATTAGATATTGTGTTCTAAGTAAATGGGCAAAATATTGTCATAGGTGTGTTTTTGTTTGAAGGTTTTTTGTTTGCTTTGCCTTTTCTCTTAATGCTTCAGTGATTTACTCATTATAAAGGCTATAGGTTGGGGATTCTAGACTTTTTCAACTTAATTTTTACCTACCAAAATAGAAGAAATGATATTAGTACCCTTATCAGTTTATAAAGAATTTGCCTCACCACTAACATATTGAGGCAGATGGCCTTTTAGGTGTGTGAGGGGGTGCAGTTTGTGTTAATTCACCCTCATCTCTTTCCTTGAAGAATATAGGGATAATTTATAGGTCACATTAGAAGTTAGGGTTATTTTTCCCAAGATGGGAATAGCTGTAATTTTTAAAAACCTGATCATCAGCAGAATTCATGCTCCTTGTAACAACTGAGAAAATATAAAGAAAAAAATCTTTCTTAATCTTAACACCAAGAAAGAAACATTTTAATGTTAATTAAGATTTTTTATGAAATAAATTTTTTATTGGAGTCAAAGCCTCACTGACACTGTTTCTGAGATCTGGACACTGCTTGTACTGTAATCAGTCATTTTTAAGGAGTTCTATTTCTGATCATTTGGCCACTTCCCCTACGTTTCATATGGTTTTCTTCCATTTGATGATTAAACAGAGGGCTGCTGTACACAGAGAATGTGAGAGAGCAGATGCAAGCTACATTTTAGATTTCTGCAACATTGAAGTGAATTACAAGTTTAAAGGAGTCCAAGATATATGAATTACAGGGCTTCAGAGATACTCCAGATTACATCTAGAGCTGGCCCCTTACTCTCAGAGGCCAGTGTGAGGTTGGCTCCCAGGCGACACATTTCCCTTGGCATGCTTGGATCACTTCGACCAACTTTAGTTTGACTATATGATGTTTACTTAGCTATATTTTTTTAAATATTGATTTTATATTGAATATTTTGTTAGTTGGTATATTTGTGCCCTCATTGGCCCATGAATATTTAGGTGACCTTAATTAATGTATAAAAAAAATAGACAATTTAAAGTAAAGTATAAATTACACTTAAATTTCACTGAGTCTGGGCTCTTCAAATGTAGGTTAGTACTAATTTATGTGGATAAAATTTTCATTTATGACATTAAACTACATACAACATGTATAAAATGGAGGGAAGGCAGGAAATATCCTACTGAGAATTTCTAGCCCAATATATGAATGAATTTAGCAAGTAAAGATCAACGATATTTTTCTTAATGGGAGTATCACTGAATAAGCAATGGATAGGATTTCTTATAGGAAATTACACTCCATTCAAAATATTCAAGCATGGATATCTTAGACATAGCAAGCTGTCATTATATCTCTCTGGTAACAGATTGGTAACCCAATATGGCCTCTTTTATAACAGAAACTTTGGCAAGACCCAGAGAAACTATTCTGTGTCACATTAAGCATTTGTGCTTGTGTGGTATAAACAACAAGCATAGTTTTTAAGAATAGATTTTTTTTAACATTTTATTTTTTAAATGCAGAAGTTTTTCTTCAAATAGCACAATCTTGGCAAGCAAAATCATGTTTGGTCTTGAATGCACAATATAAATTTCTGAAAGGGAAATATAGTAATTATAAGGATTTTCATTCATTATATACTTAGATTTAAAAATCAATTTTTCCTTAAACATAAGTAAATTTACTTCAATGTGTATTTTAAAATATAATTACTACATATTAATATTGATAATAGTCTTATTTTTGTCACAGTAGAAACTACTCATGAGATGCAAAAATATTCTCCCTAGATTATAAATTATTGAAAAATAATTATGTTTAGGTTTCTTTTTTGTTTTCGTTTTTGCTTTTTAAGATGAAGTCTTATTCTGTCACCCAGGGTGTAATGGTGCAATCTCGGCTCACTGTAACCTTCACCTCCTGGGTTTAAGGAGTTCTGCTGCCTTGGCCAACTGAGTAGCTGGGATTAAAGGCACGTGCCACCATGCCTGACTAAGTTTTGTATTTTTACTAGAAAGGGTTTCACCATGTTGGTCAGGCAGGTCTCGAACTACTGACCTCAATTGATCTGCCTGCCTCAGCCTCCCAAAGTGCTGGGATTACAAGTGTGAGCCACCACACCCAACCTCTATTTAGTTTTGTTTATTAAACCTTAAAGTATCATTTCAAAATTAAGCATGTCTCTGTCTCATTTGCTGGATCACTCACTCATTCAACAAATAGAATGCCTGTTGGGACTGCACTTAGGCTTTGTGGGTGATACAAAGATATGTTAAATGCTGTCCTTGCTTTCAAAGAGCTTTCAGTCTTAATAACAGAAGGACTGGCGACTGCATGACTATTATACTAAGTAGAAAATGAAGAGAAAAAATGTTTTTATTATCTTTTGCTTTGTAAGACACCACTGCAAAACTTAGTGGCTTAAAATAACAATTTGTTATTTCTGAAGGATTTCAGAAAATCTACTCCTCAAGAAAAGCAGTAAGAACACAGGCAAAAATTGTCGAAATCAATATATTCAAAAATTTTTAAGGGATTTTCACAATCTGAGTGTTTATTCAAGAAAAACATTGAATCTCAGTAAGACTAGCAGGCTTTGTGGCATTTTAACTTGTCCTATTCAAATCCCTCTCTCCCCAACACATGGTAGGCTTGAAAACCAGTAGCTTCAGAATTAGAGTGAAAACTAGCAACTTAGCAGCTGCTGGAGAGGGAAGAAAGAGTGTGAAGTTCGTTAAAAGCCCAATTTTCAGAGAATTGCTGTTATTTTACCTGCCTGGTAGTTCCCTAAAAACCCCAACACATGGTCTTTATTTGACCGGGTCAGAGCTTATAACAATAGCCTTTTCCTCTGGATATTAATTGAAAATAATCAGTGGTAATTGTTTAATCTTGCAGCTGCCTGAGGCAGCAGTTATAATTGCAATAAAGAAGACGCTGATCAAAAAAACGTTTTAAACAAAAAACTGGGGAAGAAGACATCCATATAGAGTATTAGAAAGCTCCAACCTATTTGTAGGAAAGCAGACATGTATTTCTATGTACAGGGCTGTGTGCAAATTCAAGAAAGGCCTGAAAAGCCCTTAAACTCTTATTTCTGGCCAACTTCAAAGCTCTGAACAAGTGGAGTTGAAGGCTAAGGTGAATTATAAGCTGCCAACCTGAACATTTAAGATATTCTCCAACATACACACATAGGCCTTGAGCAGAGGCTGGGATGCTTTTAGGTCAAAAGCTTTTCACTGTTCAATCATTAGTTGACTACTAAGCTAAAGGAGCAGAGACTGCAATAATCACACATAACAATGAATACAGACTTTACAGAATTTGTTCAAGAAAGTGACTAAGCAAATAAAAAGCAGCAGCAATAATGACAACAAACAGCACCAACAGCAAACCATTGACTGGTAGAGTCTCATTTTCAGTGTTACCATATTACATTATTTTAAATGTCTACTTTTCAATTAGCAATTACAATATATGCAAAAAAAGGTATGCAAAACTATACACAGATAAAAGAGTGACCAATAGAAACTGTTTCTGAGGAAAACTGGACATTGAACTTACTTAACAATAACTTTTTCTGTTATTTTAAATATATTTAAATAACTAAAGGAAACTGTAATGAACTAAAGAAAAGTTTGAGAATGGTGTCTACCAAATAGAGAATATCAATAAATAGAAATTATTAAGAAGCAGCAAATCAAATTTTTGAGTAAAAAAGTATAAAACAGAAATGAAAAATTTACAGAAGGGGCTCAAGAACTGATCTTAGGTGGGAGAAGAAAAAATTCAGGAACTTGAAGATAGTTCAATTAGTCTGCATAACAGGAGAGAAATAATGAAGAAAAATAAACAAAGCCTCAAGACCTGTGTGATACCAGCAAGCATGCATAATAGGAATTCTAGGAGTGGAGAGAGAGTAAAGAAAGACTATCTGAAGAAATAAGAAATACAAATTTCTCAAATTTGGTAAAAATCATTATATATCCAAGAACCTCAACAGACTCTAAGAAGGACAAACTCAAAGAGATCCACACTTGGTCACTTGATAAACTGCCAAAAGTCAAGGACAGAGAGAATTTTTACAGTAGCAAGAGAGAAGTAGTTGACCATATACAAGAAGTTCTCAATATGAGTAAGCTGACTTCTCATCAGAAACCATGGAGGAGACCAGAAGGCAGTGGGATGACATAGTCAACATTTTGAATGGAAAGACTGTAAATCAAGAATTCTATATCCAACAAAACTATCCTTCAAAACTGAAGGTGAAATTAAGGATTTAAAAAAGCCAGAATTTGAGACTAGCACAACTGCCCTACAACAAATAGTAAAGAAATTCCTTTAAGCTGAATGAAAGGAAACTAGACAGTAACTCAAATCCAAACAATTAAATAAAAAGCACTGGAAAAGTTAATTACATAGATAAATATCAAAGCCAGAATAAATATAGTTTGTGTTTCTTTTATTTTCTTATCAGATTTAAAATACAGTTGTATAAATATATACATACCTAAAGCAATCATTAGAAATTTACATTGCTGGGAATATAAAATGTAAAGATGTGATTTGTATGACAGTAGTACAAAGCAAGAAAAAGTTAATAGCTATAAAAGAGCAAACTGAAAAATAAAGCTAAAATATCCATGTTATAGTTAGCATGGTCTTCAGTTGGGACTAGGAAATCAGTATTAGGAACTCATTTGCAAGAATTTAATATGATGAAATGTGTTTGGAAAATATTCATTTACTTATTACCAGTGTTCTTTAAAATTTTCTGTACCTCTCTCTACCAACAAAATCAAGTGATACTATTTTATTTCCTTGATAAATCTCTACTGTTTGTCAGACTGCAGTGAATTCTGAGATTTTCTTCTGTTGAATATCTTGTTGAATAAGGAAACAACTTAATACTGTAATCTCTTCTCTCATTTTTATACACTCCAAGCTTTAATAACACTATACCAGAAGATTTTTTTTGAAAGGAGAGAAAGAGAAAAGTGCATAATAAATTATAAATTCACTGAGAAAAATATGACTGAGATGTTTTGTTACACAGGACTTTTTACCTAGATTTTCTTTTCTTGCCATCTTCAGTTTCCCCTCAAAAGTTCTTTGTTTTCCTCCCACAGTAAGATATTTCCCAAAGGCCTTCCTGAGGAGTACTCTGTATCCACCATATTTCGAGTACGAAGAAACACCAAAAAGGAACGATGGTTTCTGTGGCAGGTTTTAAACCAGCAGAATATTCCACAGGTGAAATACCATTAGAGTTGTGCTTATTAGTTTTCCTTGTGTGATTAAGCCAGGTGAATTTTTTGAATTGTGTGCACAAATCTACGAGTAAATCTGATATCCAAATGTTCTATCTTTTAGAGGGATCATCGAAAAGGAAATGCAAATATTCTCGTACTTAGGATGGTCTTGCTGAGATCCAAAATATGAGAGCATAGTGGATGACACAGTGTTAGTTTTTGTTTTTATTTGCTTCTAGGTCCATCCATATTTTTTCTAAATATGTCAAACTGCATTCTCTTTACAACTGATTCATTGACTAATTCCTTCTAACACATTCTTCACCTTCTGTCATCTCTAATGTTATATATTATTTTTAAAGCAGTTCATTGTTTCATCAGACAACTCTTGGTGAACAAAGATTGAGACTTAAATATTTATCCCATCAATAAAAATTTATAGAACACATGCTATGTGCTAGATAATGACAAGGAAAAGAGATCTAAAAAACAGAGCTTGTATTATCGGGGAGCATAAGGTGTAAGGAGATGACATCTAGGAGAACAACATAATGCAGCATAATTATAATACAGTGGAACAAGTACATTGGTAGAGTTAAGCTTAGTGTTAGGTGGGGACAATGGGAGCATAGAAAGGACAGCTCACTGGAATTGTGGGATAGAGAGAGCAGGGATCTAGGAGAGCATGTGGAAGAGATGGCATTTGGTCTGAAAAGAGGGAATGCTGGTACTCCAGGGAGAAGAACCTTGGAATTACTTATTCGCACCATACATTTGTACTTACTTCTACACAGATCCTTTGAAATGTTTTAAATCTTCACTGATCTTTTAATCTGTTAATACCGCTATAATTTTTTGATGAGTAGATGAACCAAAAGAATATGTCCTCTATAAAATATGTTTTCTCTGTACCTTGCAAAGTATCTATGGTGATAAAATTGATCTTAGTTTCCCTACTTAGGGAAATGATCATATTCTTAGTATTCTTAAATTGGGAACCTTAAATTCCTGTGTTACTAATACAGACCAATGATTTATATATTCTTATAAAATTATATCTATGCTAATATATATAAATTATGTATATATAAACATAAATGATTTATATAAACATTTAAAATAACTACACACACACACACACACACACACACACACACACACACTCTTAGATGTTCTCTTAGGAAGGAGCATATTACATTCACCAGAATGCCCCATTTCTAAACCATTTTTGTAGCAGTATTTGTTGTTCTTTTGTTTTAACAAACCTTGTGGAAACAAATGTCATCTAAAATATTTTACTAAGTGCCTCAGTTACACTAGCATGCATCATGAGCTTTTCTTTGTGAGCTTTAATAAGTTTGAACATTGATATTTAAAACATTTAAAGTTACTTTACATTTTTGCAGATTTCTGTAGTAGTTGATGGTGGAAAGAAAGCGGTGGAATTTATGTTTCAAGCCACGGAGGGAGATGTGTTGAACTACATTTTTAAAAATCGAGAACTTCGTCCTTTGTTTGATCGTCAATGGCATAAACTTGGCATTAGTATACAATCCAGGATCATTTCACTCTATATGGATTGTAATTTAATTGCAAGCAGGCAGACTGATGAAAAGGATACTGTGGATTTCCATGGACGGACAGTTATTGCTGCGCGAGCTTCAGATGGCAAGCCTGTGGATGTAAGTTGTGATGTTAGTTGTGAAAGAACTAACATTTCTAAGTAAAAAAAAAATCTTATTAAAAGCATCCTCCTTTTATTACTGTGTAATAGATTCCCTTATCATCGATTTTATTAATTTAATTAATTTGCCATCAGATGTGTGAAGAACAGCTATGTTATTTCCAACTATATTTTCACATATATTATTTTCACTCTATTTTATACCCATTTTCTTCAGCCTGTGAATTTAAAATAATTAGGTCGTACCTTAAAAAAATTAGATTGTTAAAAGTAAATTTTGGTGAAAATTGAAAATGTAATACAAAATATAATCTTGCTCTAAGCTCATATGTTTTAAATAGAAAGGACTGGAAAAAACTGAAGTTTAAATTAAATGGTTCCAGATTATCTGCTATTTTCATTCAAGAACAATAGACCATTCATCCTTGCAATAGCAATTATTTTATATTGCAAAGTATTTTTTATAAGCTTATAACAGTGTTTCAGGGTTCTATTGTACTGAAATAGTCACTAAATGTATTAGTAGGTCATTTGAAAGAGAAAAATTGCCTAGTAAAACCCTTTTGGATATAAAGTTCCTTTAAATATTAAACTTGAAGCTAACATGATATAGATTTATTATTGATTTCCCTAGAGAACAAGGCCTATAATCTTAAAAAAAGTTAGATATATCTAAATTTGATGGCTGTACATTTTCTTAGTGTGTTATGTATAAACAGTTTATAGTTTATTTCCTAGAGTTTTTGCAAGAATGGGATCCAGTCTTAGACCTCAACCTAAGAAGATTGAGTGCTCTATGTCCTATGTCTCATTAACTTCTCACCCAAGGAAATAATTGATACCACAATTTGAGGCTAAAGAATATCAAGTGAATCCTTGTAAAAAGGACATAAGTGAAAGCCATGGTATTTCAGTGGTTTCATAATTTAATGTGGATTCTTGATTCACTTGAGAATAAGCTTGAAGACATGTCACAATGCTGCAGCTATTTTTGGAGATAGTCTCTATTTGAGTTAAACAAGTAGAATTTTACATATTTTTGTAAAAGATTCTTGGTTCTACTAAAACTTTGAATGGATTAATTTTTCATAATCTCTGCACAAACCCTGTGATTCATAAGATCTGTTGTGGTATGAAAATGCATTTATTTGGGCTGTGTGTTATTGGAAAAAACATTCTCATGATTGACTTTTATCTCACATATCCCACCTGTATGTTTTTGTGAGAAAGTGACAAAACTGATAGGAAGATTTTTTTAAGTCAACTAAGCATTTTGACAAGCATCAGTACAGACTTAGGCCTAAACATTCTCCTTCTAAAGCACTGTATCAGTGAAGCATTCCAAAGTAATGAATGAATAAAGAAAGCATAAACTATTCTGACTGTGGTTCCAATGTCATGGAACTCAATTAAGTTGTAATCCTTTGAAAATTGATCATCTATCTTTAGTTAAGTAAAACAATTCATATCCAGGGCTTGATACAATGGATGGTACGTAATAGGATTTCAATATTTATTATTTTGATAACAGTGATGATAAATAAGTTTTAGTTAAGAATAAAATTAATTGGAGTCCTCATTCTTCATTCTACATAATTCATATGTTACTGCTGGTATTTCATTATACTATGTAAGACAGTGTATTTAAACTTTATAAATAAAAATTAACCTTAATAACCTTGCAAAAATTTATAGAACATAAATCACTACATTTCATTTAGTCTCATGATTTTCCATTGTCTGCAAATCTTAGGCTGTTTATGAATCTATAAGATGTCTGGAGTTCTTAATGTATTCTATGAACTGAATTGATTTTGTTCATTTGAGGTGTAAAGTAAAAGTTATAGCTTTTTTCCTCCTTTTTTGCTTTTAAAGTTGGAGATTCACCACTGCTCACAAATGCCTGCTTTCTATTATCCTAGGATTAATTATTATAAGATTATAGTTGGGTCTTTCTATATAAAGTGCTTATTGGTCTCAAAGTAATGCATTATTTAATACAACATTTCAGTGCTTGAAGAATTCAAACAGCCTATTTAAGAATTTATTATATTGATATTTTATCAATAGTCAGTACTATACACTTTTTCTTAGGTGGTGATTTGATCTTGCATTTAAAAGCATGATTATACTGTCCTTGAACTACTTTAGTTTCATGTCCAAATGTCAAAAAACGGAAATCTTCTAAGCAAATAGAAAGAATCAATTATTTTTATAAAAAGGTTGTTAGCCTTGCTTGGATTATATGAATATAATATAAAATCAATAGATTTTAGGCAGAATTCATGAAATATAAATGAAAACATTTTTTTCTTGTTGGTAAGTAAACACCTATTTCAGTGCCTCAAATAGGAACCTGGAAATACAGATAAAGCCTTTCACATCATGTGCTCATATCTTTAATCTAAACTTTTATCCAGTTTTTTTTTTTTTTTTTACTTTAAATGGCCTCATTTTGTGCATACATTATTGTAGTGTAAAACAATAGCTTTCTTTAATTAAATGCTTCTATTTTATTGTTTGAAACAGCTAATCTAGGTTTGCAATTGCTTTCATTACATGATTTCCTTTATCTATAGATCCATCTCGACATCCAACTCTATGTCTCTCAAGTAGTTCATGAAACAATGAATCCTACATTTAGTAAAAACATTAAAATATCTACCAGTAATTCATTTACATTACTTTTCTTTTTCTTTCCGATTAAATTACTGTAGTTCTTAACTTCCTGAATGTGATTCTCAAAAAACTAATGATGTTTCTTATTATTAATTTTTTAATAGATTGAACTTCACCAACTTAAAATCTACTGTAGTGCAAACTTCATAGCTCAAGAAACATGTTGTGAAACGTCAGATACTAAGGTAAGTTAATTTTCTTTGCATATGAAGAATGAAGAACGCCAATTATCTTTTAGTGCATAGTTTGTAGGGTACAAATGTAGCGTAGCACTGAGTGTGTTCTGTTGAAACCAGGTGAATAATTTGTTCCAAGTAAGAAAGCCTTCATAGTGCTTTTTCATGGTTACTTTTCACAGTTTTAATCCCAGCATTTCACCCTTAATTTCTAGGATAATACATCCTCACTTTTAACTCAGTATAACTAAAAAAGAATTTACGCCTTTCTTCCTAAACTATGTTCTGATAGCAGCACCATTATTTTCCAGTTACAGAAGTTTTAAATCTATGATCATACTTTATTCTCACTAATTTTCCTTTTCTATCCTGTCACCCATCCTGGCTAGCTTTCCTTTGACATAGACTTTTCATCTTCTTCTTCCATTTTCCTATTACTTCCAAAGTCCACCTTTACCTCATGTCTGGGCTGTCAATCATTATTGCATCAACTGCCTTCCCCATGTCCTGCCCCTGTACTTTGCAGCACTGAGTCACTGCTTTGTATATTCATTCACTCTCTTCCAGCAAACAATTTATTCAAAACACCGATCTTCTAGACACTGTGCTAAGGAGCAGGGCTAACAAATATGAATAAGGCACATTCCCTGCCCTCTCTTCTTCTCTTTCAAGGCCTTAAGTGGCTCCCATTGGAAATAAAATATAAATCCAGTTCCTCATCTCTCATTCTAAATATTCCCTACCTAACTGTCCAACTGTTACTTTCTTATATCAATCTTTAATTACAAGGAGAACACTAAATTCAATAATTTCTATATATCTCATTGTAATGGTCACGTGTGCTATCTTATATTACTAGGCATAATTATATTTGTTTTTAAATTTATTTAAGTACAATTTAGACTCAATAAGGGAAGTTTTACCTTTATAAATTTTTTTATTCCTAATGCTTCATTTGGAGAAAGTAGACAATCATTGTTTCATTTGTTGACTTATTAACTACTAAAAGAGATAAATGGGACAGAAAGATATTCAAAAGGGACTAGTTCTAAAAAAAGTACAGAAAGAGCATATGAAAAGTGAAAGTAAAAGGTGAAAATGCCTTTTCTTTGGATCTTAGATTTCCTAAAAGTTCTATACTTGGCATAGAAAATTACACAAAAATTTTATCAATAATTTATAATTCAAAAATATTTTTAACTTTTGTAGCTCACTTTGGGGAGTGGAATGAGAATATGACCAAGTGACTTAGAGCGTAGCTAAGTCTTTCAAATATTATATGTTTTGCTTTTGTAACTTGGCTTTATAAAGCATATATCCAATCCATTTCATGTATCTCATTCCAAGTAAAATGCAAGCCAGCCAAATATCTTTCTATAAATATCTGAAAAGATAATTTAGAGTGCCAGTCTACAGGCTTAAATACCTAGACTTCCTGGAGCTACACATTTAAGTCTTGAAGGTGTTAAATCTCCAAAAGTTTTTTAAAATTATGCGTTTTTGATGCAAAAGTTTTAAAAATAATAACTTTCTCTGATTGAAAGAGTAATATAATGATCTTTTGATATGTCAGAATATATATACTTGGCTGGTAATCACTGCCCTTTATCATTATATTAATATAGTAGACACTTTCCACTGATTTATGAAGAAATTATTTAAGAAGTATAGGTGATGAATTACCAATGGTTGGTTGGTAATTCAAAGCAGAACATGATCTCACACATTATGAACAAAAGATTTTTAAATCATGTTTTGAAAAGATTATTTGGGAGTTAGTTTTCAAAGAATAGAAAATAAGGTGGGAATTTATCTCCAACTATGGAAAAAATAACAAAAGACTGTATTTTTTGCTGACAATTATTTGGAGGGGATATCACCATTCATTTAATGACTAACAAAAAATAGAAATATACTACATTTTATAAATAGGAATGTACAGTTGGAGAGATAAATAATTATATAAAAGCCATTTAAATGCTTCTGCTGTACTTCTGATACCAATTGTATTTATTTTCTTTTTTCGTTGCAAAATGTTTTGAACTTAGAAATTTTTAATGTAGTTGCTTAACTATCTAATTTTATCCTGGAATTTCAAATCATACGTGTTTTCTGGTTGTCAATATTTTATGAAGCATTTCCAAGGCAACATTTTTGGAAGATCACCTATAAACATGCTTTCTTGTTTCTGTTAGATTTTCAGTTTCTAAAGTAGTGAAGTTTCATGACTATAGACATAAAAAGAATGAAGAACAAATATTAAGAGAAGGATGAAATCAGTAACAGTTGTTGAAAATAAATGACAAATGTGGTTAAATTTTTAAGGGCTAATACTGAATATGTGTTAAATCAAAAACAGAGGTTTTATGAGGAGAAGAGTCCTTACTTGTGTTTGGTGTTGCCTCTAGGCACTGGAGTGTGGATAGGTTTATGGTGAAGGCTAAGACATACTTTTAAAGTTGTTTAAATCCTCAATATAATATAGTGACTCAGTTACCCAGAGCAAAAATGTGAATTCTAGGTAGGTATTTGTTATCTGACTGGGAAGCCATGAGGTAAGAACTGCCTGAGAAATCATATGAAATCACATGAGATGAATGAACTGTTTTGGTGATAAACTTGTTCCATTCAAATGTCCAGTAGTTTTTAGAATTTTGGATTTGGAAACTTTTTGGGATAAATAACTAATCATGAATTATGGAGAGAGTAGATTTGAAAGAACTACTGCCAGATACAGTAAACTACTTGCAGTATTTCTGGGTACTAGTTTTGTTGCATTTTTTATTGTAATTATCAAATAATTCAGTTACTACCAAGTTTTCTTTTTTAAATTTCTTATTTCCAACTTTTATTTTAAGCTCAGGGGTACATTTGCAGGATGTGCAGGTTACATAGGTAAATGTGGGCCATGGTGGTTTGCTGCACGGATCATCAAAATGAATTTTTGTTACAAAAGTTATCTATGTATATCGGAAAATATAGCCAAATCCATAAAAGAAAATACATATCAACCATGATCTCAACCACTGTAGATAACCACGGACAATATTTTAGTTTTGTATCCTGAGAATATTTTACCTCACATTTTTAATTTGTGGTTTACAAAGTAACATATTAACTTTCTCCTAGTGCTTTCACTTCATGAAATTGCAAATTCAGATTTGAAAGCTATGGTGAGGGGTCTGGTACATGATATTGAGAAAAAATAATGTGTTTATCCTCTTCAGCTTCTCCATTTGGATTAATTTTTTTTGAAAAACAAATAGTTCCTTGCTTCGTAATCAAATTTCACTTCATGTTGTCCAGCATGCTCTGAGCTCACTGGATAAGTATAAAATCCACTACTTGTCTGTTGCAGTGAAGACATTTTTAATATATTTAAAGAACAGTAGACTAGAATAAAGTATACTTTGATTTAATAAATGTTGTCTAAGAGTGTAAAAAGAATTTATTTTCTACTTTAGATGCTTTAGTAATCATCTTGTTGAAGGAAAGCATATTTTATAGGTTCAAGTTATGTGCTTAAAGTTTAATTTTTGTTCCCAAAAGATGTATTCACATATTGTTTGTACAAATTATTTTATTGCAACAATACAATTATTATAAATGTATGAAATTTCTGTACTTACCAAAAAGTTACCTAATGTAACTTTAAAATTCCTTACCAAGACTATCATTTTAAATATTTTTCTTGTGTGTTGTCAGTATAAGAAAACACATGGGCTCAGGCAGAAACAGCAAAAGTGTAATAAACATTCTCACACTGGTGTCAACTTTTGGTTAATAGGAAAGCAGTTCTTGCAAGCAACTTCAGCAATCCCTAGTTTAGTGGGAGCCAGTGTTTGGAACATCAGAATGTTTGGAATTGATCCCATTTCCTAAACCCTCTTTTTGGATTTTAGTGCCTAGAACAGGATGGTTTTGGAAGTATTGCATCATCATCAGTAACTGCTCATGCCAGCAAAATGTCTGCATATCTGCCAGCAAAGCAGGAACATAAAGACCAGTGCCAGTGCATTCCAAACAAGGTATGCTGGTTTTAATCTGGGCACATCGAAAACCCCTCCAGACTATGAGCCCAGCTCCTTGAATGGAGTCTCTGTTCACAGAATGTATCTTGGCCTTCAGTGTTTGTTGAAGCAAATACCTCAGTTGCTGGGGTGTGTAAAAAAAAAAAAGGCATTGAAGATAGGGCTTCCTGGATTGTTATCTGGATAGTTCTCCTTCCAGGGCATGAACTAGAATGAATAGAAAGGTGAAGGGAGGAACCACCTGTACAACAGGCAAGTACTTAGCACTTAATATGTGCCAAGAATAGGCTGAAGTTCTGGGAATTCACAGTTAGGAAAACACTGCCTGCTCTTCAAAAACATACACAAAAATACTTTACATTGTATTTCTTTTTCCATGTAGACTGTATTTTTCCAGCATCCCCAGATTTTCAACCATCTGTTTCCATCCACCACAAGTTGTTAGGGGAACGTAAGGAGGTGCTCTGTTATTACTCAAATAATTTGTTTCATCTGCACCAATATGATCCCCTGGTCAAGAAGGCCGGGACATGGGCTTTTATGAACTTCCTTTATGGATGTTAATGGCAGTCATATAGCCTGTGCTACAAGGCTGAGTGGTGTCTTGGTGGCTTTCGCCAATGCCTATACCTGAGGAAAGGAGAACTTGCTCCAGTTCCTAGAGCAGAGTGTGCCCTAGCACTGTGACCTAGTACATGTCCTCGACTTACTCATCCACCACTACTTCAACTCTTAGCTGAACCTGGATGGGGTTGGAATGAAAGTTTAAGGGAAATTTTCACTTTTTTAGTAGCCAAAATTACATAGTAACTTCCCTGAAAAAGACAAGGTTCAAGGTGGGGGGGGGGGCGCATAGAGAAGCAGCATGTGTTCCAGCTCATGGAAGGTCTAGAGGAGATGATGCTAAATAGTGTTTGGAAGAGTGAGGAATAGTGAGCCATGTAAACAAGGGAAAATAGGCATGTCATTGGAATTCCATTGGCATGCCCTTTTTTCCTTGTTCACATGGCTCACTATTCCTCACTCTAAGCATCAGCTTAGAGAACAAAGCCTTATCTTGCTATTGTCAGCTTCATATTTATAAACCACTTGGCTTTAGATCAATGTGACAGAATGTCTGCTAACACAGCTATGCATTTTTGCTCAGGGAGAAGCAGGATTACCAGGAGCTCCGGGTTCACCTGGGCAGAAAGGGGATAAAGGAGAGTCGGTAAGAAAAAGCAAATACTGATGGGAAGAAAACGAGGTTTTGTTCAAAATTGACTTAAAAATGTGTCCATCTCATTTTTCTATATTCTGTACAAATACATATTTCTGTAAAAGTCTATCAAAGACTATATTAAAATGCTGATTAAGAAATAAGAAAGACTATCAGTCTTCTAGTCTGCTTTTGAATTTATGTTGGCAGGCTGGTGTGAACTTTGGAAAGATCTGGAACTGCTAGTCTTTGTACCTTTAAGCTCTAGCAAAACTGTGAAGCAGGAAAGTCTATTTTCTAGCTGTGCTCTAGCCTTCTTTAGCATTCCCTTTCCCAAATCCCTGTTGAACTCTTGCTTCTCTTGTCTTTTGATACATCCCCAGCAGAAATTTTTCTGTAGCTCCCTACCTTTATTTTTGGAAAAGATTTTTGAGGAGGAACAGGCCATTTATTATTGCTCTTTAAAACACATTTCTTGGTGTACTTTTACTTTCAGTATCATTGTATGAAAATTCAAAATAATTGAACAATATCTGATTCTAAAGACTACTTCAGTCAAACTAAACATACAAGTGATTATACCAATAGCCAGTATTTATTATGTGCTTACATGTACCAGACACTGAGAAGAGTGTTTTAGATATGTTATCATACTTGATCCTTACAATTACTTTTCATGTTAGAGATTAGTATTAGCATTTTACAGATGAAAAAACTGAAGCTTAGAGAGGTTAAATTATTGCCCAATGCCACATACCTTGTGGCCAAACTGGGATCTGAACCCAGTAGGTCTGTTGACTACTCTTAACTAGTATTCATTTTGAAGGCTGCACTAAAATAAAAATTGCTATGTTATATGAGCAATTCAGTATTATATGTCTGTGCCTTTTGATCACGGTACTTCCACTTGTAATATTTTACTTTTAAAACTTCATTTAAAAATGCCAGCCTAATATCTCTATCATCATTTTACAGCTGAGAACCACACATAGGTAAAATGATGTGCCCAAGGTAACACAATTAAGAGGACTCAGAAAGTAGAAAGATCTCTGAGTTAATCCAGACTCTTCTTTGGTTAGAGGGTGAATTTGGCTAAGCCACTTAGACTCTCTATACTTAAGTTTTCTTACCTGCAACAGAAGGTGTTCTCATTTATCTGTTCTGTCTATACTTTAAAGTGACACAAAAATGCCTTGAAAAAAATGCATGTGGCTTAATTGTTGGTGACTCTGATTTATGCACATTCATATACACATTTCTTAACTTGTCTTTTCACTTCTTTGATTTACCAGTTCTATCATATTTAAGAGTGCTGGCATAGGAAGAAATTTCATATATTGGTTTTAGGAAAAATACCTTGCCCACTAAAAAAAAAATTCTATATCAGAAGTACAATCCTATTTGAATAATTATTTTAAAAATTATTAAATCAACTTTAAATTCTGTTTTAAAGATTAAGTATTTAGTCACTTTTGTTAGAGCCTATACCTTTTAAGGATGCATTTCCCTGTCCATTCCCTTTAATCATAAGTATACATCTCTTACTTAACATCTAAATATTTATTTGTTCTTCATTCATTCATCCATCAACACCTATTTATTGAGCTCCTGCTATTATAATAAAAAATGTGCCAGACGTTGGAGCCTTCACAGTAATAATAAAATACAGGGCCTGCTCTCACCGAGTTTACAATCTTGTAACAACTTGTTCACAGAACATTGCTCCTTGTATAGAAGCTAAAACCAGTAGAAAAGAACTCGGAAAAATTAATAAAAATTGATAAATATTAGCCAATTTATTGTATGTCAGATCTATAAAATATACTGAAATGTATCTTAGAGTTACAATGCATTATATGACTTCTCATCTACGGTATGTTTTAAGGATATTAACATTTGTTTTAAATTCCATGATAATTCATAATGGCAAGAGATTTTAGTGGCAAGGTTAAAACAGCTGGAATAAAAGAAATTTATAATCTATACAACAAATAATTAATCTGCATATTTTCTTTATCTTTTCAATACATGCACCCACATTTGATTAAACGAACATATACTCTGCCTTTTAAAAATGACTTTAGATGACAATGACCATGAATGCATTCAAATTTCCTGGCACTTGTAATAAACATGGATGTATTATTTCATTTTAAGGAATGGAGGATTAATTTATTTCTGCTCCTATTGCACTATGTGATCCTGCAACTTTAATGTGCAATAAATAAAGAAGGCTTTCCTTCATGTTTGATTCTGCCATGTAATTGTCATTATTAGAGCAGGTGCACAAAATAATGCCTATGTAACACGAAGATTGAAAGTCATTTTGCTCTATGACATATTCAATAGTAAATTTTGTGAAATGATCAGAAGTACAATGTTACTAAGGGAATCAGATATTGTTCTAAAGGTTTTCTTTTTGATTGTAACCCCAAGAAAGAATATTTAGAGGAGATAGAACAATATGTTGGAAAGAGTACCACTTTAGATCCTGAACCACTTAGGATTGAATCCTCTCCACCTCTTACTTGCTTTGAAAATTATCCTTAATAATATCTACTCAGTGGTTGATGGTGAAGAAGGAATGCAATATAATATGTATACAACACTTAGAATCTGGCATATTATAAATACTCAACAACTATATGTTTCTCCTGCTTTCCTACCACCGTATAATTGTCCACATTTTGAAGGAGAGATGGAGATAACTATTTTAGTTTGAGTTTAATTTTATTTGTGGCTCGATGAAGAATAAAGAAATCTTCATTTGTGAGATAATCTCTTAGAATTTCCAATTGATTAGATGTAAAAATCTTGAGTTATCACATACTACTTGTGGTAAATGGTAATAACTTATTGATAGTTAATGTCTTCAAAAGATTACTCAATTACTTGAATATTTCATTCAACTCTGTATCTTTTGATAGTTCCAATATTATCTGACCTTTTCTGGAGACAATGTGCTCTTTTTTGTTTTGTTTTGTTTTTGAGACAGTCTTGCTTGAGTGCAATAGCGTGATCTTGGCACACTGCAACCTCTGCCTCCTGGGTTCAAGTGATTCTCCTGCCTCAGCCTCCCGAGTAGCTGGGATTACAGGCACCTGACACCATACCTGGCTAATTTTTGTATTTTTAGTAAAGATGGGGTTTCACCACGTTGGTCACGCTGGTCTCGAACTCCTGACCTCAGGTGATCCACCCACCTTGGCCTCCCAAAGTGCTGGAATTACAGGTGTGAGCTATTGTGCCCAGCCCATTGTGCTAGTTTTAAAAATATATTCCTTGCATTGTTTTACTTAGATAACATTGATTAGAAGTCATCCAATTATAATTTACTTTTTATCATTAACTATGTAATACTAGTCTTTTGGTGCATTTTACTTTTGGCCCAATGTAGTAAAGTGAGATAAGATTTGAGAATACAAGTTCCACATCTCTTTCAAGTTGTATATCACTACAATACAGTATTTCTAAAGGTGTTGATTTTTATTATTTTAATTGACATATAACAATTATGCATATTTATGGAGTACAGTGTGATATTTTAATTCATTCATATAGTCTGACTGATCAAATCAGGATAATTTCATCCATCACCTCAAAGTTTATTATTTCTTTGTGTTGGGAACATTCAAAATGTTACCTTTTAGCTATTTGAAAATATACACTAAACTATTGTTAACCATAGTCACCTTACAGTGCTATTGAACAGCAGAGCTTATTTATTCTTTATAGCTGTGATTTTGTATCAGTTAACCAACTTCTCCCTATCTCCACTCCCCACCCTTCCCAGCCCCAGTAATCATTATTCTACTCTCTACTTCTATGAGATTAACTTTTTTAACTTCTACATATAAAGGAGAACATGCAGTATTTATCCTTCTGTGCCTCACTTATTTCACTTACTACAATGTCATTCTGGCTCGTCCATGTTGCTGCAAATGATGGGATTTTATTCTTTTTTATGGCTGGATGTCATTCCATTGTGTGTATGTGTTTTGTATGTATATATATATATATATATAATGTAAATATATATATATATAAAACGTTTTCTTTATCCATTTATTCATTGATGGACATCCATTTTGATTCCATATATTAGCGATTGTGAGTAGTGCTGTAATAAACACAGGCTTTCAGATATCTTTTCTGCATACTTATTTCCTTTTCTTTGAATATGTATCCCCAGTGGCATTTCTGGATCACATAGTAGTTTTGTCTTTAGTTTCTTTGAGGAGTATCCATACTGTTCTCCATAATAGCTATATTGATTTACATTTCCACTAAAAGTGTTCATGAGCTCCCCTTTCTCCACATTTTTTTTTGTAGCCTTTTTAGTCTTTCTGATAATACCCATTCTCACTAGGGTAAGATGATATCTCATTGCGATTCCAGTTTGTACCTCCCTGATGATTAATTATGTTGAGCATTTTTAATGTATTTATTGGCCATTTGTATGTCTTCTTTTGAGAAGTGTCTATTCAGATCATTTGCCCATTTTAAAATAGGATTATTGGGGTTTTTGTTTGCTGCTGTTGGGTTGCTTGAACTCCTTGTATATTGTGGATATTAATCCCTTGTTAGATGAATACCTTGCAAACATTTACTTTCATTCTGCAGGTTTTCTCTTCATTCTCTTTATGGTTTCTTTTGCTGTACAGAAGCTTTTTAGTGCATATAATCCCATTTGTCTATTTTTGCTTTGGTTGTCTGTGCTCTTGAGGTCTTATCCACAAAATCTTTGCCTAGACCAATGTACCAAAGCATTTTCTCTACATTTTCCCCCAGAAGTTTCATAATTTCATAATTCTGGACTCTACATTTAAGTTTTCAGTACATTTTGGGTTGATTTTTGCATATGGTGAGGGATAAGGATCTAGTTTATTCTAAATATGGATATGTAGTTTTTCCAACACCTTTTATCAAAGAGGCTATCCTTTCTCAATGCACTTTCCTGGCATCTCTGTCAAAAATCAGTTGACTGTAAATACGGGATTTATTTATGAGTTCTCTATTGTGTTCCATTGGTCTATGTGACTGTTGATGACAATCTAGGGTGTTATGCTTTGAGAATCCTTACTTTAATGCAGCAATTTCATAGAGAAAAATTTCATTCTTATTTATACACACACCCTATGAGTTAGATAATTATTCTGAATAATCATGTAAGTAAATCCTGTCCTACCTGAGCCAAAACCCCCTAATGACTTTTTGTATCTCTTAAGATAAACCCCAAAGCTCTAACCATGGGCTATGAGGCTTCACATAATGTGTAGAGCTCTCTCTAACCCCACTCTCCATTCCTTAATTGTCTCCTACCCTCTTTTGTTCATTTTTACTCCAAGTCCTTTGTACTAGTTGTGTATCCTTGAAGTGTTCTTGTACATATCTACTTGGCTCTCTTCTTCACATCATTTAGGCCCTTGCTCAAAAATAGCTTTAAAATAAAAAGGCCTTCTGGCATCTCTATATAAAAAGCATCCTTCCTCCCACCTCTATCCTCTTACTTTGCTTAGCACTTTTACTGCCTCCTGACATGTTATCATCATGCATCTATTTCTTCCCCTGTTGGAAAACGAATTCTGTGAGTCTATACATAGAACAACACATAAATAATAGAAGCTAAAAGTATGCTGAATGAATGAATGAACACTACACCTCAAGGAAAGTTTAAATAATTAACTTGATCCAAGATGGCGGATTAGACACAACTCCAGTGCACAACACCCAGTGAGAGAGATGCAGAAACCACTCAGGGCAGACTGAGGCGGGGAGGGGTGCTACTTCACCTAGAAAGTGCATCTGACCAGCGAGTTGGAGGCTCCACCTCTGGCGCTCCAGTCCAGATTCAGCGCTTCCCCCAAAGCATCAACAATACACAGAACAGGGGATCTTTGCCAGTCAAGCTCCTGGAATTATGAGTGTGAAGTTGAATGAGTCTGCAAACTGAGCTATTGCCCCCCTCTCCGTGCCCAGATAGAGAGGGAGCTGTAAGCAGGAGCAGCTGGGCTGCTGACCCCTACCCCATGACTGGAGAGAGAGAAAGCTGAAAGGGGGAGACTGCCGGTGCAGCTGGGCTGGTCCCTAACCTCCCCCACAAATCCCAGAGGGCTGAAGCTCTGACTCTAGTGGGTTGCTAGCCAGTGCCACAGTCTGAGATGAACCCTGAATGATCCAGCCCACTGAAGGAAGGGCACAACCCACCACAAGAGGGGTGGAACTGGGCTACATGTTTTAACAAAAAACACAGGAAGCTATGTAGCAACAGGACGGCATTCTTGACAGCCCAGCAGCCTACAGGTCAGTGGAAGAGGCGGGCCTAATCTCCCAGCCTAAACAAAAAAGACACAGGAAGCTTCCCTAGTAACCTGAAGGAGTCCCTAGAAACCCAGTAGCACCCCCACAGGCAGACAAGTGACCTCGTTAAGCAGCTCTCTGACACCACAGCCAGGTAAAACCACAAAGAGGGGGAAAAAACAGCACAAAAAATGTGAAACCACCAAAGACCAGAACACCTCTTCTCCTTCAAGGGATCACAACTCCTCAACAACACAGGATCACAACTTGACCGAGAAGGAGTGCGAAGAATTGACAGAAACAGGATTCAAAAAGTGGATAATAACAAACTTTTCAGAGCTAAAGGAACACGTTCTAACTCAATGCAAAGAAACCAAAAACCTTGAAAAAAGTTAGATGAAATGCTAACTAGAATAACCAGCTTAGAGAAGAACATAAACGACTTGATGGAGTTGAAGAACACAGCACGAGAACTATGTGAAGCAAACACAAGTTTTAATAGCCGAATTGATCAAGCAGAAGAAAGGATATCAGAGATTGAAGATCAACTCAATGAAATAGAAAGAGAAGGCAATACAAGAGAAAAAAGAGTGAAAAGAAATAATCCCTCCAAGAAATATGGGATTATGTGAAAAAACCTAATCTACGCTTGATTGGTGTACCTCAATATGATGGGGAGAATGAATCCAAGCTGGAAAACACACTCCAGGATATTATCCAGAACTTCCCAAGCCTAGCAAGGCAGTTCAAATTTCAAATTCAAGACATACAGAGAACTCCACAAATATATTCCTCAAGAAGAGCAACCCCAAGGCACATAATTGTCAGATTCACCAGGGCCGAAATGAAGGAAAAAAATGCTAAGGGCAGCCAGAGAGAAAGGTCAGGTTACCCACAAAGGGAAGCCAATCAGACTTACAGCAGGTCTCTCAGCAGAAACTCTACAAGCCAGAACAGAGTTGGGGCAAATATTTAACATCCTTAAAGAAAAGAACTTTCAACCCAGAATCTCATGTCCAGCCAAACTAAGCTTCATAAGTGAAGGAGAAATAAAATCCTTTATGGACAAGCAATTATTGAGAGATTTTGTCACCACTAGACCTGCCCTACAAGAGCTCCTGAAAGAAACACAAAGCATGGAAAGGAACAAGTACCAGTCACTGCAAAAGCAAACCAGTGGCAAAGACCAAAAATGCAATGAAGAAAATGAGTCAATTAATGAGAAAGAAAATTAGCCAGTAACAAAATGGCAGGATCAAATTCACACATAACAATATTAACATTGAATGTAAATGGCCTAAATGCCCCAATCAAAAGACACAGACTGGCAAACTGGATAAAAAGTCAGAACCCTTTGGTGTACTGTATTCAATAAACCCATCTCACATACAAAGGCACACATAGACTCAAAATAAAGGGATGGAAGAAGATTTACCAAGCAAATGGAGAACAAAAAAAAGCAGGGGTTGCAATCCTAGTCTCTGATAAAATGGACTTCAAACCAGCAAAGATCAAAAGAGACAAAGAAGGAAATTACATAATGGTAAAAGGATCAATCCAACAGGAAGAGCTAACTATCCTAAATATATACGCCCCCAACACAGGAGCACCCAGATACATAAAGCAAATTCTTAACGACCTAAAACGAGATTTAGACTCCCACACAATAATAGTGGGAGACTTCAATACTCCACTGTCAATATTAGACAATGAGACAGAAAATTAACAAGGATATCCAGGACTTGAATGCAGAGCTGGACCAAGCAGATCTAGTAGACATATACAGAACGCTCCACCCCAAATCCACAGAATATACATTTTTCTAAGCACCACATTGAACTTACTCTAAAATTGACCACATCATTGGAAGCAAATCACTCCTCAGCAAATGCAAAAGAACAGAAATCAAAGCAAAGTGTCTATCAGACCACAGCGCAATCAGACTAGAACTCAGGATCAAGAAACGCACTCAAACCCACACAACCCCTTGGAAACTGAACAACTTACTTCTGAATGTTGACTGGATAAACAATGAAATGGAGACAGAAATAAAGATGTTCTTTGGAACCAACCAGAATGAAGACACAACTTACTAGAATCTCTGGGACACCTTTAAAGCAGTATCGAGAGGAAAATTTATAGCAATAAATGCCCACCAGAGAAGAGAGGAAAGATCTAAAATCAGCACCCTATCATCAAAATTGAAAGAACTAGAGGAGCAAGATCCAAAAAACTCCAAAGCTAGCAGAAGACAAGAGATAACTAAGATCAGAGCAGAACTGAAGGAGATAGAGACACAAAAAACCTTCAAAAAATCAGTACATCCAGGAGCTGGTTTTTTGAAAAGATCAACAAAATAGACCGCTAGCCAGATTAATAAAAAAGAAAAGGAGAAGAATCAAATAGATGCAAAGAAAACGATAAAGGGGATATCACCACTGATCCCACAGAAACACAAACTACCATCAGAGATTACTACCAACAGCTCTATTCACATAAACCGGTAAACCAGGAAGAAATGGATAAATTCTTAGGCACTTGTACTCTACCAAAACTAAACCAGGAGGAAGCTGAAACCCTGAATAGACCAATAACAAGGGCTTAAGTAGAGGCAGAAATCAATAACCTACCAACCAAAAAAAGTCCAGGTCCAGATAGGTTCACAGCCGAATTCTACGAGAGGTACAAAGAGGAGCTGGTTCCATTCCTTCTGAAACTGTATCAAACAATACAAAAGGAGGGAATCCTCCCTAACTCATTTTATGAGACCAACATCATCCTGATACCAAAACCAGGCAGAGACTCAACAAAAAGAGAAAACTTCAGGCCAATATCCATGATGAACATCAAGGCAAAAATCTTCAATGAAATACTGGCAAACAGATTGCAATAGCGCATCAAGAAGCTTATCCATCATTACCAAGTAGGCTTCACCCCGGTGATGCAAGGATGGTTCAACATATGCAAATCCATAAATGTAATCCATCACGTAAACAGAACCAAAGACAAAAACCACATGATTATCTCAATAGATGCAGAGAAGGCCTTCGATAAAATTCAGCAGCCTTTCATGGTCTCAATAAACTAGGTATTGATGGAACATTTCATAAAATGATAAAAGCTATATACGACAAACCTACAGCCAATATCATACTGAACGGGCAAAAGCTGGAAGAATTCCCTTTGAAATCAGGCACTAGACAAGGATGCCCTCTCTTACCACTCCTATTCAACATAGTATTGGAAGTTCTAGCAGAGCAATCAGGCAAGAAAAAGAAATAAAGGATATTCAATTAGGAAAGGAGGAAGTCAAACTGTCTCTATTTGCAGATGACATGATTGTATATCTGGAAGACCCCATCGTCTCAGCCCAAAATCTTCTCAAACTGATAAGCAACTTCAGCAAAGTCTCAGGATACAAAATCAATGTGCAAAAATCACAAGCATTCCTATATACAAATAGCAGACAAACAGAGAGCCAAATCAAGAGCAAACACCCATTCACAATTGCTACAAAGAGAATAAAATACCTAGGAATACAACTAACAAAGGATGTAAAGAACCTCTTCAAGGAGAACTACAAGCCACTGCTCAACGAAATAAAGGAGGACACAAACAGATGGAGAAACATTCCATGCTCATGGAAGAATCAATATCGTGAAAATGGCCATACTTCCCAAAGTAATCTGTAGATTCAATGCTATCCCCATCAAGCTACCAATGACCTTCACAGAACTGGAAAAAAACCACTTTAAACTTCATATGGAATCACAAGAGACCCCACATAGCCAAGACAATCCTAAGCAAAAAGAACAAAGCCAGAGGCATCACACTGTCAGACTTCAAACTATACTACAGGGCTACAGTAATCAAAACAGCATGGTACTGGTACCAAAACAGAGACACATACCAATGGAATGGAACAGAGACTCCAGAAGAAACACCACACATCTACAACTACCTGATCTTTGACAAACCCAGCAAAAACAAGCAATGGGGAAAGGACTCCATGTTTAATAAATGGTACTGGGAAAACTAGTTAGCAATGTGCAGAAAGCAGAAACTGGACCACTACTTGTCACCTTACACTAAAATTAACTCCAGATGGATCAAAGATTTAAACATAAAACCTAACACCATAAAAACACTAGAAGACAATGTAGGCAAAACCATCCAGGACATAGGCATCGGCAAGGACTTCATTACTAAAACACCAAAAGCAATGGCAATAGAAGCCAGCATAGACAAATGGGATCTAATTAAATTCCAGAGCTCCTGTACAGCAAAAGAAGCCATCATTAGAGTGAATCAGCAACCAAAGAATGGGAAAAAATTTTTGCAATCTACCCATCTGACAAAGGGCTAATATCCAGAATCTACAAAGAACTAAAACATATATACAAGAAAAAACAAACAACCCCATTCAAAAGTAGGCGAAGGATATGAACAGACACTTTTCAAAAGAGGACATATATGAGGCCAACAGACATATGAAAAAATGCTCATCATCACTGGTCATTAGTGAAATGCAAATCAAAACCACACTCAGATATCATCTCATGCCAGTTAGAATGGTAATCATTAAAAAATCAGGAGACAACAAATGCTGAAGAGGATGTGGAGAAATAGAAACATTCTTACACAGTTGGTGGGAGTGTAAATTAGTTCAACTGTTGTGGAAGACAGTGTGGCAATTTCTCAAGGATCTAGAAATAGAAATTCCATTTGACCCAGCAATCCCACCATTGGGTATATACCCAAAGAATTATAAATTGTTCTACCATAAAGACACATGCATACGTATGTTCATTGCAGCCCTGTGTACAATAGCAAAGACCTGGAACCAACCCAAATGCCCATCAATGATAGACTGGACAAAGAAAATATGGTACATATATGCTATGGAATACTACACAGCCATAAAAAACAATGAGTTCGTGTCCTTTGTAGGGACTTGGATGAATCTGGAAACCATCATTCTCAGCAAACTGACCCAAGAACAGAAAGCCAGGCACCATATGTTCTCACTCACAGGTGAGTGTTGAACAACAATAACACGTGGACTCAGGTAGAGGAGCATCACACACAGGTGACAGTTGGGGGTGCAGGGGAGAGACAATGGGGGGTGGGGAGGGAGGGGAGGATGGGGAGGGATAACATGGGGAGAAATGCCAGATATAGTATGCACCTAAAGTAAAATAAATAAATTAAAAAAAAAAGAATTATAAAATCAACCATGGGAGAATCATAATGTACAAGATTCATAAACAAATAGCACCAGAGCTTCTGCTTTCACCCATGAAGTAACTGCTTAAGGCATGTCCTCCCATAGTAAACAACTATAAAGTATAAGATATATAATAATAGTAATAATAATAATAATAATAAACCCAGCTATATCTACAAACTGTAAGTTCTCTTTCCTAATTTTCCAGGGGACTCTGCTGAGCAAGGCAAAGATTCAATTTTCAAGGAAAGAGTTAAATGATAATATATTGTTAACTTTTGTTCTACATTTTTTCTTTTAAAAAACAAAAATACTTTTTATATTGATTTAATCAGGTTTAGCTTAATGTTGCCAAGTTAATGAAGCATCAAAATTATTTTGCAAAAAGAAGTTTTGGCAGAATTTAATATATATCTTTATTTGCCTATTTTCTTATCCACTATGATTTACTACTTTTTCTTTTTTTGTAAAGGTGATGATCCCCTCTCATGGAATAATGTCTTTTTAAATACTACTGCTTGTATTTAATTATCTAGTTGTGATCAGTATTCTATATCAGGACACCTAATCAAGCGATTTTTAACCATGCTCTTTAAGACTAAATTTGTATAACATTATTTTAAGTAATAATTAATACTTTAATTTAGAGTCAATTGTAATAATTTTCTGAATCTTTTAATTCCTTTTTGTTAGCAAGTGTTGTTAGCAACCAAATTCCTTAGCAACTGCATTGCTTTCTCAGTTCTTTAAGACCCTTGTTAATACCCTCACCCATTTCAGAGTTGAAATTCTCTCAGAGTTTTGTAAAATATCAGTTCAATTTTAGTGTTCCTGAATCTAAGAGGATGTGTTATCTGAGCCCTATTTTGGGAATTATTTTCCAGTTAGTTTTTGTATTATTACCTTTCACATCTCCAGTTATTTTGCCAAAATGTGTTGACTTTATGAAATGATTGCTTTGCTGATATGCTTTAAGAGAAAATCAAAACAGTTTAAAATGGAATAAGTTAGCTTATTTGACCTCTTAGTCAGAAACTGGTACTGATTTATTTCAGCTTCTCCTGCCTTCCCATCCCACTATAAAGGTTTCCATTTTGAGTAGTCTACTATGCTAACCTAGAGATGATGAGTAAGTTTCCCCTCATTTTCTTTCCAATCTGACATTACTCATATGCCCTTTCTGTAGCCATACCACAACAAGAAAATTTAATTAAATCAAAATATGTTCATAATTTTTGAAAAGAAGGAATACCTTCTCTTAGTAATAACCTCACAGAAGATTCATTATTATGCTTTTGTCTTCTTTTAGTATGTCAATATAAGAAATAATAATGTATCTTTATCCTTTCTAATCCCATATTGAATATATTGAAGTAATTAACAGGTCCTTTTTTTGGATCAGTTTTACCCAATCTGATATAATCTCATGTAATCTACAGGAATTCAATTGGAGGTGAAATTTACTTGTTGGCCTTCATCTGAAACTAACAAATAGTATCATTATAATAGTAGTATTACATATTTATAAAATTACAATATATTTCTTAATTTCTACCAAGTTTTAACGATAGAGAAACTCATTCAAAAAGTATATATTATTTTCTACTATTTCAAGGATAAGCTTATCAGACTGAATTTGTGATATTGCTTTTAAGGAAGCCATAGATGGTCCATAAACTTCCTTGCACCTGTTTTTCCTTCCCTGCTCAGCAGTTAGATGGAAGATCAAGGAAGCTGATCATTGCATTGACCAAAATTTAGGGTTTTTCCTGGAGGATGTAAAGGAAAGTCAGAACACTAAGTGAAACAAATAGGGATATCTTAGAATCTGAAATTTCATGACTTACTTGAATTGAAAGCATTGATAGGATGTAGATTTAATTTATTTAAACTCATTTCTCATATTAATTGAAGTAACTATTATTCCTTACTTTTGGTAAATGTAAAAGAAATTGCAAAGGTGAGTTACATATTTCTGTGTGAATATGTCTAGTTTTAGTTATGATTAGTACTTAGATGTTTATGAATTACTGGTTTTTGACAATTTGTTGATTTGGCCTGTGGGAGGAAGGAACTTGAAGCACAAACTTGGTGCAAGCAAAAGCAACTCATCTAGGAAGAGGTGGATTCTCTTTGACAGCATTAGTAATTAACTCACCTCTTTAATTTCCTAGTAAGCATTTCTGTATTTTAGGGTACAGTTGGTAATAAAGGTGAATTTGGTGCTCTTGGAATTCCTGGGGAAAAGGTATGATGGTTTGCTATTTGATTAAAATTTATGGTTATTTTATAAAGTTGTATCAGATAGGATAGAAAAATATACGGAATAAGTTTTATAGTTTAGGGGTAAGCAAACAGTGGCCCTATAGTAGCGCTGTCAGAAACTCCCACTGTATGATTTTGTACGTAAAGTTTTACTGGAACAAAGCCACACTCATTTGTTTTTGTATTACCTAAGGCTGCCTTTGTGCTTCATGGCCAGGTTAAGGACTTGTGGCAGAGGCTGCATGGCCCACAAAATCTCAAACATTTACTCTCTGGCCCTTTGTTGAAAAAGCCTGCTGATCCCTGCTCCAGAACACTGCTATTCTCTCAGCCCCAGAACCTCTTAAATTCACCATTTTATAAGTGATATATCTTAATATGCATTTCACTGCAGATGAAAATTAGGTAATTTATGTAAACAACTTATAATATAGACCATAGGATATATTATAATTAAAAATATAAGAAATATATTTTGTTCCATCAATAAAATGCTATACTGCAGCCAATAGCTCATAAAAGGATTGATTTTTATGTTCCTACTCTAATACCACAAAGATGATTCTAAACAATAAATTCACTCACAAGATGTTATTGTAATTTAGCATCTCATTCAAGTTCAGTTTTTGTAGAATAGTTTTAAAATTGTTGTAGTTGTATATTAAACTGCAATTACATTGTCATATTTTCACTATATATATCTATATTAATAACTTTGCTAAATTTTTTAAGTTGATGCTAAGAAAATTATCTTCTTTATGAAAATATACTTAGTATAAGTTATTGTAGCTGTTCCAGCTGCACTGATTATTAAGGAAGTCTATTGTGTCTCACTGTGTAGAAGGCCATGACCATTGCAGTTTTATTCACCTAAAGTTGGCACCTAACTGAAGCTGAAGTGGTAGGAGGTTCAGAAGTTGTCAGACAGATATTTTTTGAGACCTTCTTAAATATGTCTCTGGTATTTAGCTGCTTCATTGATGCTACTTTTTCCTTCCATAAATTAGTCAGTCTTACATGCAAATTCTTTATTCCTATAGGAATTTAACTATTGGACTTTAAGTCCAACAAACTCTATTGAAAAATAATATCTTGCTGCAAGTTGTTGTTTATTTGGTCTGCTGTCCTCTTGTTTAAGCATGCTGATGGCATTAATTGACGATTCTTCATTATAAATCAAAGTTTCTTTAAATACTTGTTCAAAGGTCTAATTCTTTAAAAATATCTTTTCTATAGAGAATATTATTCAATGACCTAAGAAGATGCCCCAATCCAAATTTACCTTGTAGCCTTATTCTACCAATCTTTTTCTAAAATGCATCACAATAATGTGATTATTTAGATTTCAGATCATTAGGAGTTTTTGAATTATCCTGAACCTGGTACCCTTTTTTAAGCCTTATGCAGAATCACTGAAGTGTGTGGACTAAAGTAGATTGTTTGACTTTATTATGGGTTGTAATGTAAGACTCATATACATTTATTTAATAAATTGTGGGGAAGTAGGATAGAATTCCCTTGGAATGTTTGAAAACAGAATTTATCAAGATTGCATTAATTTTAACACTCCAAAATGGCATCTCTTGGATCCTTATGTATGACAGCCAGGTGCAAACTACTACTGATTGAGTATGGAATAGGTTCTCAACTCCTGAAAAGGTGATGTCAACAGACTGACAATGTAAGAACTAGATGAAGCATTCAATAGAATCAACCCCGTCAAAAGTTGACCAAATGAATTGCAATCTAGGGCCACGATAGTAAGAAAACAAGTCTAGAAAGTTAAGTATGCAAACCAAGACATTTTCTAGAAAAAAAATAGAGTTTCTTAGAAAACAGGGCATTTAGGACAACATGAAGGAACTAGAGCAAGTCAGTATTTCAGAGACAGGCACTACTCAGAACTAAAGATGTTATTTCTTTTCCTAGAAGTCTACTTTTGGAAAAGAATCTTGTGTGGTGATTGATCCTATATTCCACTGCAAGTAAAACTTCAATAAGTATAGAGGAATATACTGGTAATCCAGTTAGATAAAGTCATTCTAAAAAACTGAAATCCTCAGCTCTTGGGGCCCGTTTGGTCAAAATGGTGACTGAGAGAGTCTTACAAAATCAGTTAATGAGTGTGTCTGTGTGAAGACACTGTTCCCAGAGAACTTAAGAAGCTAATATCATAAAGAAGCAGCTGTTTTTATAGTGTTCTAAAACCATGGCAAAATTGTCCTGGCAAGTACTCTCTCGTGTTTCCTCAAGCAATTTTCTTCTGGGTCTAATTTACTTGAGTCATTCTTAAAGGACCTCACAAACAATTAGAGAATTCGTTTAACTTCCAGTGGTGCTAAATGTGGTAACGGATTACATTTAGCTCTTTGTTCCCGGATTCATGCATCATCAGTGGCCCTAATTAGTGGGTAATATCTTTACAATACCTTTAGAAGCACCGAGTCTTTGACCATTTTCTCTTCCCAAGCTCTCAGTCCCCGGTGGTACTGGCTACCGAGATTTGTCACTTCATTTAGCTGTTAAAGTTTTTCACTCTAGAGTGAAAAAAACGCCACCTCAAGAATGTTTTTCTCACTTCTATAATCCACAAGTTACCACTTATTTAAAATAATTCTAATGAATGTATGCAAAATGAAAACAAGAAAGTTACTAGCATATTATCTAATGGTAGGTTAATACATTGTACAAATTTTTTAAATTTCAAAATTTCAAAATCATACTTGTGAGGTTTATGTTTGGGTGAAATATCTCTGCCATCTTATAAGAAAAATAGTTTGTTGGATTTTTCTAAGTAAATTCTTAAAGAAAAATTATCAGTTCTTAACATGTGTGTCTCTTCAGGTCTCTGTCTCCCACATTTGCCTTAATGTGAAATATGTGCATCTTCCAAAGTAACTTATCCAGCATCCCTAAGCTTAACTTTGACTCTGCTTCTTGGCAGTTATAATTCTTTTTTTTTTTTTTTTTTTTTTAATCAAATTAGGAGTGTTTAAAAGTACTGTTAAAAAATAAAATAAGATGAATTGTTTCAATGTCTCACATGTACAATACCATATAACATATATCTCAGGTATAATATCTCAAAGTGAAGATTTTTTCCTAAAGCTTAGTTTTTAAGCTAGGAAAGTGATTTATATTAATGAATGAAGCATTTTCTGAGCAGTATGAAGTATTAATTTGTGTATTAACTACACTTTACATTTATATCAATGTCATACTGCAATAAATCAAGTGATTTGCATATAAATCATATTATTCTAAAATAAAACTACACTTTGAAATTTAGATAGGTAATAGCAGTAAATGTTTTTAAGTCAAGACTCTGAACAATGTGTTAGTGTACTGTGGTGGCATTTTTCCTCTGAGACCAAGGAGAAAAGATAGTACACTAAGCAGCACAATTTTATAAAATCTATTTATGGAACACAGGGATATGAGGAATCTAAGGATGAAATATAGCATTTAATTATGTTCTTTTGTAAGTGTAATACTTATCACCCAGTATAGACATGCAATGGCCATTCTTAATCTAATATTAGCTCTAATCTAATATAGCCTTACCATTCAATATTGCAGAAAAATAACTGTCCCCTTTACATTTAGTCAGCACAGCTATGATTCTGCTTAAGAGGTTTTGTAAGTGTTCCGTTATGAGTTCATTTAAGAAAATCAATTCTGTTTAGCAATCTTATTAGGTAGCTGGCAACTTCTGGTAAGCTTGGATGGACAGAAGCTACTGTCAATCAAAATGAGTAAACTGGATGGTTCCACTTCCATGAGAAGTGAATGACTCAATGCATAAGATCACATGTATGCACCCATACACACCCGTACACACACATGCATGCACACACACACACACAAACACATGAATGTATCTGTTCACACCTTGTATCCTCATGATATGAAGTAGGAAAATGAGATGAGGATTTGGACACTAGGAGCAAATTTGCCCTAGTGTCCAAATATAACACTCAAACCATGTTTGTTTTTATTACCTGAATACTTTAAAGAAAAAAATTGCCTTATTTCATACTTGACTTATGTATGTAAACATAACAGATATATTTTTTGAGAAGTGGGCGTTTTTTCTAAATAGGAATAATTATTGTCCAACAATTTTATCCTAATAATGTGACATTAAAAATTGAACAAATATAGAGCCCAATTTATGCCAAAACTCATAATCTGCCTACTAAATTACTTTAAATTTGCCCTAAAATGTTTATTTTAATAGGAAAATTTTTACTAAGTTAATTTGCTCCCCATGGAGTAAGTATAAAGTAATTCATAGCCATCATTACTTTACAATGCTAATATCAAATACTCAGAGATGGACTGCCTGTGTTTGAATTCCAGCTCAAAATCTTACTCTCTAATATAGAGCATGATACTCTAATTTAGAGCATGTCAGTTTTCTCTTTTATAAAACCGGAATTATATTGAATCTACTTCTAGCTTTATCTTAAGGATTAAACAAGATTACTCATAAAAGTGCCAGCCCAGCACACCTGATATGTAAATATTTAGTAAACAACAGATGTAATTTTAACAATAAACAGTTTGATGATTCTATTATTCAAACTTACCATAGGACTAAATTAGAACTTATTTGAAGGAATTTATACACTTCATCTTAGCCAAAAGGCCAAGAAGCAAACACTTGGGGTAATTTATATTATTTCTTGAAAATATATTTACAGAAAAATGTTGAAATAAATCCACATCTTAGGTAACTTTGACCTTTCAAAATAAAGCTCAAAGATTTTAGCAAACCAATGAATTCCTCACTTAATATAAATATGTATAAGAATATAAACTGTTGCAATAATAATAACAGCAGCCATTTACTCAATAAGTGTTATATGCTAAATGCTATCAGGAGCCTTCTTTACATTATTTCATTCAATCCTTACAACATCTGTGTGAGGTAACATTTATTGTTGCCATCTCACAGATAAGGAAACAGATCTAGAGAGAGGGAAGAAAGAAAAAGAAACTTCCCCTAACTTTGTAGGCAGAAAGTAGTGGAGTCAGGATTTCAACCTCTATCCATGAAAATCCATAGCTCTTGCCCCTTTATCATATTATCTCATCTGGATGGCTCCTCAAATATTCAGATTTCCTTGACACAGGCAGTTCTGAATTAGATCTTAAATTTGTTTCCCTGCCAGTTTAGTGAGTGAACTGCCTGCGGTTTGCTTCGGACATTCTGTTCCAAGGAAGGCTGTGTCTCTTCCCTTTAAATCTATGGACCCCTTTTAAACTGCAGCTGACGCTAGGGATTCTGACTCCCCCACCTTCATAAAATTATGTTCATCTATTAAAAATCATTATGCATGTGGTTTTTCACCAAATGAGAGCATTTTGTCTAGCTTTACCTTGCAAAATAAGTATTATAGAAAACAATTTGCTTGGTTTCCAAGTATTTGAAGTGTGTTTTCAAACTTTTCACACTTGACGCTCTGGAGATCCTTAATCTACCCTGCATGCCCATGTCCAGGCAGCTCAATCATGGTCACACTGCAACCATAACCTAATGCAACACCTAATGTAGAAATTTTTCTCTTTATATTCTCCACCAAATAAATATGTATAATTTATTTATCAAAAACAAAAAAATATTTAACTTAGCACCATGACTTTATTAAAAAATAAAATAAATAAACATTCTGAAGGTAAAAAAAACCTGTATGCATTAAGGCACTTAAGAATACATCTGATAACGTGATGAGAGAGTGGCCAAATTGCATGTCTTAAAAATAGCTGGACTAACTATCCTCATTATATGAGGATATGCTTTGTATGATGGGCCTCTTCACCATAAACTCTGAAACCCTCAGTCACTGCAGTGAGATGAGACTGAATAAGGCAGATCCATTGTTCCCTAACAGTCTTTGTATTTCATTTCTGTTGGGAAATGAAATGACTATGATCTTTGAATCTTGATTTTCCCTAAAAAGACATTTTATGAGAAGACTGCAGCTTCAGAAAGTAAAAGCAGATGCTGTTACAGTTTATGTAAGTGCAGACAAGGCTAGTCACTGTTGTGAATTATAATGAACTTTCTACCATTGCTGGTCCAGATGTAGCATTAATGCTTCAGAGACTCAGAAACTTACAGGAATGTAGCATAAAAGCTAGAGAATTTTTAAGCCGTTTGGCATCCTATCTGTATTTCTAGCTTCACCTAATTTTTCCATGAGTGTTCAAAATTAAGCTTAATTTTAGACTTCCTAAGTTTAAAACGTAAAATACCTAATGGCATGTGACAATTTATTATAGAAACTGAGACCATTAAATGAGGAGGAACAAAAAAAGACAACTTAGCTTTATTCTAACAATGGAATACTTCCTGCCTATAAAATTGTTAGGCTTTATAAAACAAGAGTGACCTGTACTTTAAAGAAAATACTTCTTAAGCAGAGAATCACCTGTATATCTGTGTAATTTAGAAAATTCTTTAATGAATTACTGTATAGTCAAATCTACACACAGGATTGAACTTTTAATCATAACTAGTATTCGTAGAAAAAAATGACCACAAAGAAATCAGTTTTGTAAACCTACTTGCTGGCTTCACTTATTTAAAGTACAAGGAAAAATCTTGAATTATCAGTGAAAAATTGTTGCTGTTACATGGAATAATTGTCATTTAATTGTCTTGTCTATAGACATATACTGATACAATATAGCACTAAAATAAGCCGAAACATAAGAAGGACAAAGGTAATAGAAGGACAGGAAAAAGAAAAGAAACTTGCTCATTCTGCAGCTGATTTTATTTCTTAATGGTTCCTTCTTCCCTTCTAATGCCTTCTACTCACACCCCAAGTAGAGCAGTTGGCAGGGAACAAAACAGATGGATGACAATCTCAACACATGCAGTGTATCTGGCACCCAGGCACTTGACTTTTATTTGCTAAACAGCCAGATTTCAAGAACCTAGACTGCTAATGTTCCTATTTAGTTTAATGTACTACCAGTTTCTAGCACATAAATATTAAAATATTGCCATAAGAAAGCTCACACACTCTGTTTCTCTGCATAGTTGAGTGGCTAATTATTTTATTCTTGGTGTAGCTTGTTGAGATACTGAACAGTGGAGTTAAAGATTTAACTGGTATCTTATAAAAACATCTATGATTTTTGATATTAGAATTTTCTTAAAGTGGCTCTATCTAAAGGAGCTTTTAGCCAGACACATCAGGGACTGCAGAAGATTTGAGTGGATGATCACAGATGATTGGTATCTTCCTTTCCTACTACCATCATTGCATTTTCAGATTATTATACTCAAGCACCATGCATTTTTTTCATGAATTCTCCCAGGCCACCAGGCAAAATTACAGCTTATCCACTCTCTTCACATAGCAGTTTATTTACATCACCAATATAGTGTGTGTCTATACCTCCTGCTAAATTGTGAGCTCCTGAAGTAGAAGGACTTGGGATCTGTCTCATCTCTGTAATCTCAGCACCTGCACTGATTCTGGTTAAGTTTATTGAGTTTCTCAGAATTCAGGGACTTAGCTCCAAGCTAGAAATAGGGAAGAGAAATAGAGAATGACTGCTAGAAAACTTTGCTGAGGAGAAATCAGAAAAGCCCCCTAATGCCAGCAACACTTCAGTGCAAGTGCTTCCTACTCTCTACAGAAGCATAATTTAGGGAAACAGAAGAGATTCTCTTTTCTACACAACAAGTTTACAGGTATTGCTTCCTAGAATTAAATATAATAGAAATGTGTGCATCTCCAGAAGTTGCTTTCCATTTTGGAAAGTATGCTCTTCCCTCTCTCTCAAACACAGATCTTCAAGTTATATTGCTTTCTTTTTATCCAAAGTAGATTTGAAAATCTCCTAACTTTCTTATGACATTGTTAGGGTTTGTTCTTTCTCCATATCTTCACAATCATTTACTTCAGGGCTAAAGATAAGTAACCAATGGCTTCAGTGCATTTAAGGTCCAGAACAGGTAACTGATATGGAATAGAACTGTAAATTACTCATCACGAGGAATTCTCCAGGCAGGAAATAGTTTGCAGTTACTGCTGTCTCATTGTCCTCAATTAGGAACTGACTGAAAACTCTATCCTTCTCTGTATGTCTTAAATCATCTTTTACTTATTAGAATTCTCTATTCAGATGTCAATCACTATACTTCAGATATTTCAGTAGATGATTCACATTAAATAAGTATTTCTCTAGTACTTTTGTGAAGTTTCAGGTTTCTTTTAAAGACTGTCTTACAGTTAGTCTCACAATAAAGTGAAAAGCCCAAACACTTGTGCCTGACACTTTAAGAAAATCATCACAGTTACATAGAAGCCCAGATTCTGTAGTGGATTGTACAACATTAACTAAGGCTTAATTCCCTATCTTTGCTATATATAGGAAGAAACTTTACCTCTCCAAGGCATTTCAAAATCATTTGGGGTTTCTTTATGTTTTTTATTTGAGTAACTCTTAGTACAACTTGTATTTAATTAATTTGAAAAGTATTGTAAAATAACATTCCTTTCACAGGAAAACTTAAGGGTTGTAGTTGACTACAAATGTAGCATATGTAAGCAATTTAGTTAAAACAAAAAGCAGGTTGTATTAATAGAAGCACAAAACTATATAGTATCCAGAACAAAGTGTGTGTGTGTGTGTGTGTATGTGTGTGATGGTCTTGCTCTCTATTCTGTGTGTGTGTGTGTGTGTGTGTGTGTGTGTGTGAGATGGTCTTGCTCTCTCTTCTGTGTAAGACCATTTCTAGAATGATGTACTGAGTTCTGAGTGCCACATTTTAAAAGATATGACTGACCAATGTGTGCCCAGAGAAGAGGGACCATAGTATTAAGAGACTCCAAATTATCATTTGAAAAATGAGTGGTTTACTGAATAGAAGGCTTGATAGTGGCACAAAGGGTTGTCATGTAGAAGACCTATGAAATTTTTTTCCTGTGTAAGTGCAGACAGAAGAAATAAGACTGATGGGCGAAATAAGGGGAAGGTTAATTTGGGTTCAGAAAGCATTGATTCAGTAACCACACAGTGAGTTTCTTTTCTTTGCTCTCCTCAATGCAAATTAAGCAGCAAAAGTACTTGACTTTAAGAAGCTTTCAGTAGGGTTAGTGCCTCATCAGATTCTTTGGTGGAGTTGTTGTACATAAATGCATGGATTTGTATTTGTCCTTATATTTAAGAATGCCCACCCTGCTTGTTTTCTAGCTGTATGCACCTGTATTTACGTATGTACACACATATACATATACACTCAGAATAGATTTTAAGAGAGATGTTGAGTTAGCTGCCACTAATCACCCATACATACAAGACATGTATAGACCCATAAGAATAAATAATAATAGGATCTCATTCATTTAAGATTAAAGTGTATTAAATTGGCCTTATCTTGAATGTTAATGTGATTAAAATATCCCCATGCATTACCTGCATTAAAGGATTCAACAAATACAAAGAATTCAAAAAGTTTGAGATTTTAAACTCTATGCAATGTATATATATATATATTTTTTTAACTTGGTAATTTATTTTTTAGAATGAAGTCCCAAAATATAGAAGGAAAAAATTCTCTCCTTGAAATAAAAGGATTATTAGATTGGATAGCTGAAAAAAATAAAAAATATATATTTTTATTAAAATTTCCTGAAACATTTAATGGACTTCCAACAGTTTAAGAACCATAAAAAAATTCAATTTCTAATGATTATGGCTGAGTCAAGCAGAACTACAGTCAATAATGTAGAAGTTTGCCTTAGTAATACACAAAATCAAAATCAGATTTACTTTTTTCTGCCTGTTTTATTGGTTTTAGTCCTAGAATCTTGGTATTCCACTTCTGATATTTATTTTAGTTATTTTATGCAATATTCAACCTAGGTAAATTTTCTCTTAATAAATATGAATGAATTAATGGGGAAGTATTGATATATTTCCAAGTAGACACTAAATTCATACAGAATGTTATACTCCTAGAAAATATGTTCTAAGTAAAATGATAGGTCAATCTTTTAATATACAAATGTAATAATAGGATCTCAGATGTTTTAATCAAAGGCTGAATGCCTGTTAAAAAAAATAAGCACCACAAAATAGTATATAACTTTCTACTTTCTGGGTTGAATGCTAGTTATTTGCAACTTTTTTTTGTCTACCTGCTTGCTTTATCTTTATGTGCTTGGTCTCATTATTACTAGGTTTACAAACTATAGCCCTAGGGAATGTGATTTTTTAAAATCAGATGTCCTTCAGACAACACATATTTCCTACATATTAAGAAATACATTGTTTCCAATGTCAAAAGAATCAAGAAAACAAATAATAATTTATAGTTTATGCCTAGCTATGCTTACTCCTGAAAAATATGCAGTTATTACAAGGAGGTAAAATTAAATCCTGTGATCAGTTTTTCAGAAAGCAACCAGTTGACCCTAACCTTCACCTATCTTTGTCCCAAAAACTTCTCAAGGAGGTTATTTTGAATTTTGGAAAGGGTACTTTTGGATTCTTCTGTGAAATTAAAGACATGTTATGTATTATAGCAATAATCCAGGCAATGATACTATCAGCAGCACTGTTAGATTTCTCCTGTTTTATGTTACACAGCTTTGTTAACTTGCCTTCCTATAGTTTGAATTTGTACCTGAAAAGGAACACAAGTCCTTTCATAGAAAAACCTATGATAGAAAAAAATATCCCCCAGAAACAAGTTTTGAAAGTTATGGTTTCTATGGGAATCATTTATTGTGATTTTCTTTCAATAATGAACTGAAGTATTGATTGGAAGCCAAAGAAGAAGCATCTTATTTCTTCCTTGGACTAAAATTGTCAGTAAGGAGTGACAGCAGGAGTTCAGAAAAAGCAACTAATGTATACCTTCCAGTAATTTTAGGAGGATATTTATTTCATGAATAGAATTAAATTTGCCCTCAAACTGCTTGTGGCACATAGAACTTTAAACCTGGGTGTCAGAGGGAGCATAAAGAAAGGCTTCTTCTGTTGACATAAGTTGGGTTTTAGATAAACACATTTCCCACAAGATAATCAGTGATGTCCATTGAATTATCATTGAGTCTAGAATTATGTTTATAAAACATATTTAGTCAAGAAAGAGCAGAGGCCAGTTAATGCTGGCCACAGGAAAACACAGTACTTTAATTACAACAATCATAAAACTTGTGTCCATTAAAGACATATTCTCAATATCACAGCTTTAGAGACTTTTGGTACCAGTTAACAGCGTGTGTGGGTGTAACACTAACCTGACATATGGCAGAGTAGGATTTTGGGTGCCAGTACTCAGAGCACCTGGTGCATGAGTGGGCTGTGAGTAAAGAAAAAGAGAAGATACTGTCACCACTTTTTTTCCAAAAAAAGTATTTTTGGCAGTGTATACCATATTGGCTTACTTTAGTGGATAATATCCCATATCTCGTGACTGTGTGTAACTTGTAATATGATATAAAACATTATATTGGATTAACTGATGAAAATAATCTGCTCCTTATGGACAAGTGGACATACTTCTGTGATGAGTAACAGGAGCTCCATTTCCATAGACTGTTCCCTGACACCAAATACTTCATGTATTTTCACTATTACTTTATCAAATGATATTGGACATTTCTAACAGATTTGTGTGATATATGAGGTCTAGAACTATAACAATTCATTTAATGATAGAAATGTATTTTTATATAGATAAGTAGGTTTTATTTTGTTGATTCTTTAACATTTAATTACATTTAGCAGCAAAGTTTTACTTTAGTATATACTGTGATGATAGCTGTTATACTGTTGAATACTTTGATAATTTAATCTAATCTAAGAAAAACCTCAGTATTTAAAATAATTCGTGTACATGTATGTAGCAGTACATCTCTGGTAAGAACCACTAAAACTTTCTTTCAAATGTGTTAATTAGTGAAATAATGAAAATCTCCTTAGATTTAGACAGAATGTATTATTTCTATTTTAAAGTTTAAAGATGTGATTTTTTTATTCATAGATTTTGAATTTTGCTTAAAGAATTCAAATAAATGATAGCTAAAATGATTCTAGGAAATGTTTAAAAACTGCTATCTTATAAATTAGTTATAAATATTTGATATAAATAAAGCAGGTCCATGAAATTATTAGTGTGTTTTGAGCTGTCTAAACCTGGAAACTCAGAAGCCAAAGTAAATTCCTATAAGCAGGAAAATTCCTAAAACTCCATTGAGAATATGCACATCCTCCCAGGAGTATCTCATTCTAGCCTGTGTGCTGTTTACAAACCAGACTTATCAAAGAGATGACCCCAGAATTCCAGCAATGGAAACTGATAGGCATCTGCCTTTTTACCCAAGACAGAAACCAGATGAATAGAAAGAACTAAAAAATCTTCCAAGTAATTGGTTTATATTAAATGACATTGGGTTTGTATTCAAAATTGATCTAACAGCAATCAGCAGCTATAGGTAAGAAAGTAAACATTCTCGTACATATATGAGAATGTATACACACATACATATTTACATAATATGTATAGTGAGAGAGAAAAAATTTTGATTTTAGGCAAGAAGTCACTTAAAGCCAGAATTAAATCTTTTTCCAAAGAAAGTGTAGGGAGGGAGCTAGGTATGCAGAGTTGAAGTGTATGAGCTCAAATTCCAGTTCTACCGCCTACTTACTATGCAGTGACCTGTAAGAAGGTCATTGAGGCAGTATTATCCGCCTGATAGTTTTGTTGTCAGAACAGTTCCTGGCCCATAGGAAGCACTATGTCAGACTTTAATATAATTCCCAGAGGTTTCAAAAAGAGAAAATGTAATGAGATACTAAATAACGAATGTGGAAAAACATAGGCTGGAGGGGACCTCAGTCCCAACCTCAGGTAAGGCAGGTGACCTCTGGCATGTTACCAAACTTCTCAGAGCCTCCATTTCCCTATTTTAAAAATTGAGGTGACAGTCCTGAATTTGGGAGATAAGGGATAGATGGAAAACCCTTGCACATGATAGATATTCAGTATTGGGCTATTTTTCCCCACAACACTAGAGCTGTTGTTAAAGACCACAAAAACATCTGTGTTCATATGTCTTAATGGATAATAAACATTATTCTGTGTACTTCTTTTAGGGTGAAAATCGTTTACATGGTGCTCCAGGATTACCTGGTCAAAAGGTAAAGAGTTCTTGAATGTTTCATCTGAGTTAAGAATTTTAACACGTTGAAAAATAGATTTGCACATAGTTTTCTGAAAATATATTTGATTAGGCTGAATTTCCTCACAGACTTTTAGAAAGCTATGGATGTCTTTTCAAAGAGAACTCGTGGAAGCAATCCCCTCTTGAAGAGACCATTCTAGGAGGAAGCTTTGTCACAGAGCTTTAGTAACATACTTCTCCAAAGTCAATATTAGTGCTTTCTAGGGGATATGGAAGTGTACGTAGCTGCCCTGGAAATGTTTCCAATTTTATTAGTCAGAGTCCAAAATGTACAATAGAACAATTTGTACTTCCTTTGGCTGGTTTTGGTTACCTCTTGCTTATCTACCTTTTTATATCTCCCAGATAAAGCTAAACATAATAGTTACAATGACATAAAATACTAAATATTAGAAAGATGCTGAAGACAACTATATCTTCAAAAATATTTTTCTTTCAGAAGAAGGCATTCCTAATAAGTAAGGAGTTTTGCATGGACCAGGCTGCCTCTTTCTATGCCTAGTATCTTTCTCTTTACCAAGGCAAACTTCCTTTGTGCCCCTCTACTGTCCAAGGGCTGCTTTCTTCTTCTGGGAAGAAGCCTGGCTATCTGTGACCAGCATTACTAAAAACACAGAGACCTTAACATTCCAGTTTCTTGAAGGGATGGGGAGCCACTTCAGGTGGGGCCAGCTGTCATGATACCATCCGGATAATCTCACCACAGGAGAGAGAGCATTATTGATGTAATATTAGATGCCCACCAAAGCCAAGCATATCATTTCTATGCTCTGGGGATGTTTTATAGGTTTTGGCAACAAGATGTCAGAAGTTATTATGCATGTAGGCTTTTCTATGTAGCTGAAAATATCATTTTAAAAGATAGGCACTTATTTATAGTTACATATTGTGTTAAAAAATTTATTTACTTGGCCCAAAAAAGATAATAAGATTGAACTGGCAGCAATAAAATGGCAGGCTTCTGAATTTCTTCACAGCAGGTCTAGACAAAACCCATTGATACAGCATGTGCTGCATCTGCGAGTCAAGTTGCAAGCCAAGGGATGTGCAGATTTATCTGCTGGGAAATAGTTTTGGACTTTCCAGCAGCTGTTTGTGGTGGCTGCATCATGCTGACATTGTGGCTGATGTACTGGAGGCGTTTAGCAGCTTCAGTGTCAGCTTGAATTAACAGATCAAGTTAAAGTTTATATTTTAGGAAAAAAGGTGGAAAAAATGTAGACCATGCATTCAGTAATAAAAAGCAATACCTAACAACTAGCATATATTCTTTCTTGGTGACTTTTTGGGTAGATGAAGCAAAAATAATTATTTAATTATATGCATGTGACACACACACACTTACAAATGTATTGTTTAATCATCAAATTATATTATCTAATACTATTTAATTACATAATAATTTACATATATGCAATTATGTGGAGATATATATATATAAAATAACATACAAACTAAATATGTATCTATGCATGTAGATTTCTACATATATATATATAGTAAAAAGCTGGCATTCCCTTTCATATAATTAATAGGAATTTTATATACCAAGGGTCATCTTGTTGAGGCACTACAGAAAATACTACAGATCAGAAACCCTCTATCTCTTGTCTCTGTACACTCAAGAAATGCTTGCTAAATGCTTCTTATGCTCAAGGCCCACCATGGGTAGAGAGATGTACATGACCCATCCCCAACATTCACTTTCTGGCTATGTTGTCATGAGTGCCTGACATGTACAAGGCACTCAATGAACTTTTATTGAATGTATGAATGAAACATCAGTTAAGGAGGGAAATAAGCCTGTCAGATCAGAGAGAATGTAGATGAAGAAAGGGAGACTTATACCTTTTAGAATAAATATGGTAATTGAGAGCCAGCAGCTGTCCAAGCACCAATCCTCTTTCTGTGACTGAGCCAGGACAGTGGATAGGAAAAAGCATAGCACTGGTGTTGAAGGTAGAGCCAGAACCCAAGGGTTCAAACCTGAACTCATTCATCATGAGACACTCATCAGAATGGTATTCCATAGAAGTCAGCTTTCTAAGAAGGCTGTTTCCACTAAATCTAGTAAAAGAAATAATAATAATAATGGCTAACTTAGTCTTTGCCAGGCACTATGAGGATGCATCAAATTCACAAAACAAGCCATTGAGGAAAATAGTATTATCATGCTTATTTTATTCCTGAGAAAATTCAGGCTTATCAAGGTTAAATTGCCTTGGAAATTGTGAAGCTATAGCTTATACCCTAGAAAATCATTCCTTTAGAATTTAGAAACATTTAAATCTTATGTAACAATATTGGTTTAGAGCTTACATGTTAGAAGTGGTTATTTATAATTACTGATTTTTCATTGTTAGAAACATCATTTTTATTGTAAAAATTGCACATGTTATAGTATTATTTTTATTACTATACACATCATATTACTCTTCTACAGGGAGAGCAAGGTTTTGAAGGCAGCAAAGGAGAAACTGGTGAAAAGGTAAGTATCTCTTTTTACAGTCACATCTGTAAAAGTAAATTGTGTTCTTGAAAATGTTTTGAAATAGAATATTTAACTTGTTTTGTGCATTCCCTAAAGCACTTCAATAATTTTATAGACATAACTAAAACATTTGCTTCAGTTAAGGTAGAATAAATGTATTAATGATTGCTAGAAACCTTTCTAAACTTATTTGGATGGTATTAATAGTTAAATATTTCTAGTTAAATTTGTTTTATTGATATGGAAATGATTTAAACATTGATAAAACATTAGATTTTTATATTATGAAATTGTTTACTTACTAAGTATCCAATTATTTAAATAAATGCTTTGTTTATATGTATACCTGTTTTATCAGTGGAATTTTTTTCCTGAAGGAATAAATAAGAACAACTAATTGTCAAAGTCAGGATCCCACAGAAAAGAGATGCCATACTAAAACTGGAATACCTTAAAAGAGTTTAATAAAGGCATGATTTAAAAAGTGTGGGCAAGGTATAAGAAAACCACAAGCATTGTACAGTATCCCAGTTCAGATTACAGCAGACTCCTTAAACCCCACATGATTACCAGACCCAGAGGCAGAGAAAACTGTGGTGAAGGCTAGAGACAGGAGCTGAGGGTAGCACTCAAACCAAGGTAGGCACATAAAGGAGGAGCCAGGGCAATAAATTACTCCATCCCTCTATCTTCTAGCCCTCAGCTGGTATAGACCCCACCTGCCAAACCAAATTGAGAGCCAGTGGGATGGAGGAATCCTGTAAGGCTCAGCCTCCTGAAGTCCAGAGTAGGTGGATAAGAGTGGACAGTGGATCTTGAGGGACCAAAGGCGGAAGCCATCCCGCTAATCTAAGTGCTGTCATTTAAAGTCACCTACTTAGAAAACTAAATTCTAGGTGGTTAATTTTAATAGAGTATTCTATGAGTATTTTAATAGAGTATTCTAATGTTAAGAGTATTCTATTTTAGTAAATAACTACTGAAAGTCATTTGATAGTGAAAATATTTAAGCAATCATTGTTTTAGACATTTACAGCTTTCTATTGAAAGTACAGAGAATAGGGCCGGGCTCGGTGGCTCAAGCTTGTAATCCCAGCACTGTGGGAGGCCAAGGCGGGTGGATCACGAGGTCAAGAGATCGAGACCATCCTGGTCAACATGGTGAAACCCCGTCTCTACTAAAAATACAAAAAATTAGCTGGGCATGGTGGCGCGTGCCTGTAATCCCAGCGACTCAGGAGGCTGGGGCAGGAGAATTGCCTGAACCCGGGAGGCGGAGGGTGCGGTGAGCCGAGATCGCGCCATTGCACTCCAGCCTGGGTAACAAGAGTGAACCTCCGTCTCAAAAAAAAAAAAAAAAAAGAAAGAAAGTACAGAGAATAGAACGCTTGCTTATCCAAACTTTTCCTTCAGATAAACATTTGAATCATTTTTCATTTCAAAAATTGTTTTGTTTTTTTAAAAAACAAAAAATATATCATTCTTTTGTTTTGTAACTCTTGCATACATCAAGTGTATGTATGGAATTATATGGCCAGAGGATAGCTAGAAAAGAGAATAATCTCAAATTAGACAGTATTGCTTGTATTTAGCTTTCTTGCCAATGATCAGTTATTTGCTTTTTCAGTAAGTATTTACAGAGAGAATGAGCATCTATTATAAGACAAATTACATATGTTACAAACTACATGATAATTACTTTTCTTCACAGAACTCAGAAAGAGAAAATAATGGCTTTATCATAATCATACTTTTAGAGATCATTTCATTAAATGATGACTATTTTTAAGGTGAATCTCTTTTCTTAGAAACCCCTTGAACATTTTTGCTTTAGAATAACAGTCATTGGAAAGCCATGTCTTCAAATAAATGCTTTGTTTATACATATTCCTGATTTATTAAGTGGGATTTTACCTGTAGGAATAAGTAGTGAATAAGTGAAAACAGATTCATTCTCTGTAATTTAAAGTCACTAATACACTAAAGTCTTAGTAGCTGTTTTGAAAGTTTATATACATAATTGGTATAGCTCAATAATAAATAGATTCTCACAGGCTATAATGCATAAGAAAACCATTCACCACATCTGGCTTCAAGGATTTTCCTTCTGGTTCCTCATATCTATTAACTGTTGCATTCGAATAGTCAATTTCACCACAAGGTAAAAATATGTTTGTAGAATGATTGAAATATATTAGAAAAGAATAAAACATCAAACAGAAAAGACAGTATGTACCTTGAATAAGAATCCTAATTTAGATGATTTATAGTTAGATGCAAGATTCATGTAATAACCCTTATGTCATTTTGATTGGTGCAAAAGTAGCGCAGGGTGCTACTAAAAACAAAACATAGAGTTCAATCCTCAGATAACAGTTATCCCCATAATATCTATCAGCCTTCCCAGCAATTATTTTGTCAAACTCTTGTTATGTAACCAAATGTAAATACATGAACTAAGCTCTTACATTACGTTAGAAAAAGACCATTTAGCAAGGGTTCATTCAAGTGCTTTTCACTCCTCAACCCCGAGCTTTTACTTTATGTCCTTGTGAAGATAGAAATATTACTTAGTTACATTTATAAAAGAAGAAGCAAATAGAAAATGAAATGTAAATATCTGCCTTATTATACCATTCAATATTTTAAAGTAATTGCTTCAAATCATGTAATTTAGTTTGCTTTTAAAATAGTGATTATTTTATGTTGTCACTCAAGCTCTGACTAACTTGAAGTTTAAGAACTAATTTTCTCAGAGTTAAACTTAACTGCAGAACCTATTGTTAAATATCATTTTATGGCGAGAAACATCCAGTGGTAACTGCTACTTATACTTTACTTTTCTTGTTTTATTACCTGAAGTATAGTCAACTGTGGTTCATTGAAGAGTGATGTTTAACTTGCACATATATGGTAGCAAATTCTTACCAGGATCTAAGATGCTTCTGCTGGTGTGGAACTTTTCCATTTGGGGAATTAAAGTTATCTGGTCTCTTGAGGGCCTCTTAAGTTTGAGGAAAAGAAAAGAACAATCAGATGTGCATTTCTTTGTGAACCATAAGACTGAAGGAGAGGTAGAAAGCATCCAACATGTGGCATATTCTGCAGCTGTGAGAGTCCATGGTTCAGCAAGGTGTTGATTTCTCTTGTTTAGGCTTCTGGGCATCATCTATTTTGATAATCTCAATTGCTGATCTTTTCTTCTACTCTGGGTTACACTAATAACAATAAATGCAAGCACAAAACTAACAAGTGCATACGGTCCCTGCTTTAACTCATCTCTTGAAACTGTTGTTGGAAAACTAGTTGTAAATTTGCAGTGACTTGTGATTTTTTTACTGTCTTCTTTTTACCAAAGTATAATCTAGGTCCTAAAATGCCATATGAGATATGTATTTAAATTAGAAAACTGTGTTTAAATATTTATTACTCTGGTTTTATAGTGGTCGCAAATATTTTTTACCTGACAGAATCCACTAGAAAAGCATTCCACAGACCCGTATTCCTAGTTGATTTATTTAACTCTACATTATTATAAGATTGTGTACAAAATGTAATATTCAAATGAATATAATTATTAAAATGTCTATTATAACCTAGCATAAAGGACATGTATATTTTACTACCCCAAAACTACCTGGGGTTATTTATAATTAAGTCATGATTTAAACATTTGTATTTCTTTTATCATCAGTCAACATCAGCTAATTTTTATATGACATAATTCAAATTTTTGTAAGCCAGCCTAAAGTAAAATATATTTAGGCTTAGTGCTGATTGCATTAGTGTTGATTTTATTAGCACTAATTTTATATGCCACCTTTTGGCAATGTGATAGGAGGAATGGAAAATGCTTACTAGCTTCACTTACCTATTTCATAGGTTAATCATTCATATTGGTTTCTTATCAAATGCATATTAAAAACAGCAGCAGTGAATTTATTCTTTTATTATGTTGTTTTTTGTTTTCAGCATTAAAAATATATCAGCAACTATGATATGTCTCATATAGTCCTAATATATAAATGACAGGCTCATAAGCATGTTGGATAATTTACTTGGTAGCATTTTGTTCGTTTATTTCTGATAGATTTAACTTTTGTATTTAACTTGTAACAACAAAAGTTAGAAAAGCAGACTATTTTTATACTAGTACCGCAAATAAATTATGTCACCTGCCAGTAACTTACTAAAATATTGACTTCTAGCATTAAATATCATGAAATTATAGTAACTCAGAAAGTCAATAGTGATCATTTGCTACTAGAAACAACAATTATGACTTTAAATAAATCAGGACCTTTACACTGAAAAATCTTTTCACTTTAGTCAATTTTCATTCAGTTGTTGTTATGGTAATTACACATAGAACATGAGAATTTGAATGAGTGGCTGTGACTTTTGGCCACTTAAAATTTGGTATTGAGTGAGAAAAAGCCCAAAAGAGGATTTATATAATATATGTAAACAATTATTCAGAACATTCTGGGGTAGAGTCTAGATCACTTAACAGGGAATGTACATTCTTAGTTTCTGGAGTACCACTCCCAAAACAGCCTAGACTTGATGTTTATTTTCAAAGTGTTGGTGACATATTATAAAATAAATGGATTCACATACTTTTGTGTTCTGTGTTCCAGTCCAGCTCTGTAATGCCAGCTGTATGACCTTGGATATGTTCCTAGATTTTTTTATTATAGTTTCCTTTTTTATAAAATGAAGCTAATTTCTATCTTATAGAATGATTGTAGGAATTAAATGAGTGCCAGTGAATTAAAAATGTTCAATAAATGTTAATATCCTCAACAGCCAATATATAAAAAATAATATAAAATCTTAATATTTTGACAAAAATTAATTTGACTGAATTATTATATATTTTTATTTGTGTGATATTAGTTCCTAATTTTTCTTATGAATAAGTAAATAAAAGACAGGAGGATATAGTATTTAGCTACTGATATGTTACAAATCATCCCAAAACTTAATGCCTTAAAACAATCATTTATTTAGCTTGTGATTCTATCATTTAGAAATTTACAGTAGGCTTAGCTCAGTGATTTGTTTGATCTCAGTTGATCTCATCTAAGTTCATTCATACAATTCACCTTTGTTATCTGCAGGTTATGCATCCAGGGAATTTGCATCTGTGGATTCACCAACCATTAATCAGAAGTAAATATAGAGAAATAAAAATTGAAAATAACAATACAACAATAACAAATAACACAAATAAAAAAATACAGTCTAACAACTATTTGCATAATATTTACATTGTATTAGGTATTATAAGAGGACTAGAGATTATTTAAAGTATGTGAGAGGATATATGCCAAAACTATGTCCTTTTATATAAGAGACTTGAGCATCCATGGACTTTGTTATCAGCAGGAGTCCTGGAACCAATCCCCAGCAGATTCTGGGGTAAGAGTGTATATCTCTTTTCAGTTGCCAGGTTGGCTGAGCATGGTTGGGCTAGTTTGGCCTCTGCTAGACAACATGTTTCTACTCCAGACGATCTCTCATCTTCCAGCGGTTATGCTGGACTTGTCCTCAAGGTGAAGGCAGGGATCCAAAAAGAGTAAGCAGAAGCACATAAAGCCTCTTTAGCTTCCTTGCTTAGAGCTAGTATGCCCCACCTCCACCATGTTCTATTGGCCAGTGCAAGTCCCAAACCCAGCCTAGATTCAAGGAGTAGTAAAATAGATTCTACCTCTTGATAAGAGAAGCTGCATAGACACATTGCAAAGGATATAAATATATGGAAGGGTGAAAAAAGGGGATATTTTGTAATAAATCTAACACAAATGATATAAAATTGTATTTAAAATTAACAGTAGAGTAGAAAGGTTAAACAGATTTATCAACTTTATTTCATTTTTCTTTTTCTCCCATCACCTAAAGTATAATTCTTAAAGCTAGGTTTATATAATGGGATTTGGAGACTGTATCAAAACATATTTTGAATTTGAAATGGTAGACGCACTTTATGGGTAATAGGAAAATATTATTTTAAAAATCTTAATTAGAATGGGAAAAGAGAAACACAGTATATCAAGTAATTAAACCAAGGAATGGTTTTGTACCTTTACATACCATCATGTACTTATTAATTTTAGCTAAATTAAAACTGATACTAGAATAAATGGAAAAAACAAGTCCAAGTTGAAATTTATTTTAGGATTTTATGATTAAAGCTTCTTGGTGATTATGCCTAGTATTCAAAACTAATTCACGAATGTTAAATACTGTTATTATAAATATAGCACTTTCCCATCATCATGCCGAAGCAACTGTTGTCCTGTTACCTTACTTCCTATGAATTCTTCTTGGTTCACCTTGCAGAGTTCTACTGAACATCAGCATTTTATACAGTTGTTTCCTTTATCCTAGCAATGTGTAAAGTAAACTTCTGCAATTTTTAGGAAGGAGATACTTGTTTGATTCAACAGTTGACTTAAAAACTAAAGAGAACAGAAGGAGCGAAATAATAACTGATTTTTAAAATCATAGCAATTTACCTGTGGCCAATGATAATTGGTGTGGGAGTAACCATGCCAACTTTCAATTATCCATGGTAGCAGGCAATTGGGAAAGAGTGATGGTAATCCCACAGCCAAGGCAGAGGCTTAATGCTAGTCATTACAGATTGTGTGTTATTTTCCTAATTCCTTAAGGTGCTCATGAATCACTCTAATTTATGTGAACTATGTTTAACCCTCTGTTGTTTCATCACTTACTAGTAGTTATAGAAAAAGTAAAATGTCCAGAGAGAGAGAGAGAGAGAGAAATAAAAGGAGAATAACTATAAAGGGCTATAATATTTTATAAACATTAGTCTTTTAAAGTATTATTTTAATGACTGCATAATATTTCACTATATAGATATGTAATATTTTATCTGAGCATTCCCTTGTTGTTAGAAATTTAACAACATTTGTTAAATATGTTTTCCTATTTGTGTCGTTGGTGACTTTAGCAAAATAATTTTGATAGAATAATGACAGTAGAAGCCAGGTTGGAGTTTGCTGAAGAGTTAAATTACAGGTGACCAATAAAGACAACATGCAGTAAAACCCTTGCAAGAACTAGCTGTGAAGAGGACAACAGCCACAGGACAGTAGCTGGAGAGGGTGTGGATTATTTAAGAAGACTTTATACCAAAATCCAAAGCAATCATAAGGTCCTTGGCAGAAAATACTCTTGAACAAGCTAGGACCCAAAAGAAAAGCACAGACTAAATTCATTAATACAGAGAATTTCAAATGTTATATACTTCCTAAGAAATGTCAGACTTAAGCCATCGTCTTTAAGGAATTCCCATTAAAATAAAGAATAAGACAAAGATGTAACTGCTATTATTTAACAGTATTCTGGAATTCCTGACCAATGTCCATTTTACTTCCAAATTATAGTTTAAATCTCTTTTTCTCCATCTACCCCAATGTCACCAAAGCATAATCATTAGTCACCTCCTAACTAATCTCCCTGACTTCACTCTTTCTCATCCATTCTCCAAATTATAGCCCGATGCATCTTTACAAAGCTATTCATGTGGCTTCTATTTTTAAAACAGTTTAGTTGTTTCCCATTAGGTTAAAATCCTGAATCCCATAAGGTCCTGCACAGCTGGACGCAGACGTGCTTCTCAGAACTCATCTCTTCCCACATTCCCCTTTTCTGCTTCTATTCCAGCCACACCAACCTTGTTTCAGTACCTTGAATATGCCAGGCACTCTCCTGACTCAACAGCTGTCCATCAGTGTCTTCACTGCTTTGAATATTTTCCCCTTCATTAAGCTTCCCTCTGTCCACTTACCACCTCTTAAAAGTCATTTTCTTGGAGGTTTTCTTGACTCTCCAAGATCTCCAAAGTCTGCTCCCTCTGTTATAATTTCTCATTGTACCCTTTACACTACACTGCACCTTTATAGCATTTACCACAATTTATAATTATAAATGTACTGACATGAGGTTTTTGTTTGTTTTTATTTCTCCAATAGAGTAGAAGCTTCAGGAAAGCAAAGACCATGTCTGTCTGTATATGTTTTTATCTCTAACACTCAATCAAATGCCTGGCATGTAAAAGTATTCAATTAACTAATTCATTACTGCAGGAAAGTAGTATAGGCAAAATTAAGTAGTGTTTCTTTTCAGCCCCCTGAAGTATTTAATAATTATTATCTTGATGCATTCAATTCGGTATTTACCCTATTTATTTTCAGACTCCTACTATTACATTTGTGAGATATAGCTAGGGATAAAAATTAATTTTACATGTATGACCCTTAGAACTGTGTTCAAAGACAATATATAAAACATTAATATATTTAATAGTATACTAAAATTTACACAGGAAAAATTGGTTAACCTAATATATTTCCATTTTTTATTATTTGTGAATCACATTGCCTTTTGGCAGGCACTATTTAGCTCATTATTCTACAAAAGAAAATATCGTTATTTTAATACCAGATATTATAATGTTTTTTGAATTTAGTAGTAATGTTAAATGTTGTCTACTGGCTCCTGTGTCATAATTTTAGTTTCCAATTACAGTGGAATGTTGGGCTATTGACTGTAGTGAACCGAGGTTGGTTTTGTTAAAGAAATTTATTCACTCACTGTTTTATGTAATTTAAGGACAAATAAATATGAAAGTTTGGGGTCACAAAGAATAAATAGAAAAACCTTGATCCTCATTTATATCATGATTAAGGCAACTTGACTTTTGATAGTTTCTCCTTATCAGTGCTAAGTATAAAAGGGTGGTTTTACAGTGTCTCTACATTTTGCTTTTATTTTGACCTTTACTCCGTTTATCCTATTTCTTTACTCCAGGCTCTGGAGCTGCCTCAGGTATCTACTATTAGCTTTTGGTCTCCCCTTTCTCCTTTTTAGGATCTACCTGTGCCATAGACTCAACTTCCTCTGCTCTCTGCTGGGCTCCTTGTCCTCAGCTTCTCATTCATCTCATCACCCCCACTGCTTTCTTTCCACTTGTTTGACTTTCCTCCCATCAAGCCTGATTTCCACTTCAGGTTACTTTCTTTCATTTTTTTCGAGTATTTTTGTATTCAAAAACAAGGAATAGATGTCTTAGGCAGTCCCTCACCACCACTGTCCCTGAGCATTTCTGAATGCAACTGAGTTTACATTAAGAATCGAGGTAAAGGCAACCCTTACATTTGGTGTGAGGTTTATACAAACAGGGTTTTTAGTGTACAAAAAAAAAAAAAAAGATGTGGTTTTTTTAAAATTAAGAAAAACAGAATGGATTTAAAAATCAATTGTTTCTGCTTAATACAATAATAAAATATTCATAATTTCTAACTGTTTTTAGTAAATCTCAGTTAATAAATATGTTTTATTAACCAACTCTCTTTGTTGGAGGTACATTCCAAATGATAAAAAGATAATTAATTCAATGTCACCAAATATCACACGACAGGTGTGTTATTTTTTATTTAGAAGCTACTGGCATGTGAACTTCTTTCACAATCAATGTAAAAGCAATTCACTTTATAGGAATTGCTGAACAAGTGTGTCCTACCAGACTGAAATAGCAGAATTCCACTGCACAGAAAACAGAGGTGCTAGTGCAGCTGCTGTTCCAAGTGGATGTTGTACAATGACTAGTTGTTTTGTAAGTTACTGTCTAGACTATGATTGTCTATTGCTTCTTAGTCTAATCTCTTAAAAAATTATCATTGGTTTTTATTTTCCTTGGTAATCCTTACAATCTCCTTTAAGAACATCCCCATCAATGATCTGTTCTAATATCAGTAAAGGATCAATGAAACAAGACAGAAATCAATGAACATTTGCTTTGTCTTTTTTCATTTTTCCTTATTGTTCCTCATTTTCTGCTGTTAATCGTTTTATGTGATCAAAACTCAAGACAAAATGGTAAAGCGATAATGCTTTGGGCAAACATTTTGTGGAATGTTATTTTAAGTACCTGCACTTGTCCAGCCCTGGAGAGGAGTGTGGCAATACAGATGGCTTCAGCTGGCTGCATTCCAGGGGCTCACTGATAGTAATCCTGCCTCCCACTTAAGGTTTACTTGTGTGTACAGATGAATCATGGAGTTCATGTCTTGGTAAGAACTACAAGGATGGGGCACATAAAGCACCTAGTTATCACAGATCAAATCAAGGGTTCTTCCTTAAGTTAGCAGAAAGTTAGGAAATCATCTAAATTGACTTTCATCCTTTTTCCGGATTTTGACAGGTGGCCTACCAGGCTGTGCTCATTAATGTTAACAGACAATTCTAACTTCTTTATTTTAAGCCAAAATTTATTCCCTATTATTTTGACCAATCTATCCCAGTTCTAACCTTTTACAACAATGCTTTCTCAGATTATGTATTCTTCCAAATGACTGACCATCTTTTGGGGAGTTTAAGACAGCTTCTTAAACTGTCTCCTAAACATGAAGATGCATTCTCCTGAACATTTTAATGTAAGTATCTCAGTTTTGAGTGAGTGTCTCACTGTGCTTCATGGATCAGTGCTTATGGATCCCTTGTCTTCCTCATAGTCCTCATCTTGAGATGTCATAATTCATCAGTGGACTGTTAGTGTAATGCTCAGAAATGGATAGAATTATTCTAGTGTTTTGAGCAGTGATTCATTTAGGCAGTTTAATATAATGAAGGAACTTGGATTTAGTGTAGCTGGGTCTTCATCCTGGCTCCTGGATAGCTCGTAGTTGCCCGTGGCTATTTCAATGTCTTCACCTGTAAAAGGAGAGAGTGAGACTAGGTTAGATCTGGAATCACACATGTTTAGAGCTAGAGTGACTTTGAGAATATATAGTTATTTTCTTGAGTCAAAATTTAAGCATTTACATTTATGTATGCTGACTTTATTCTGGAAATTTAAGCCTAGCGTTTCTATTAGTTAACTTTTAACTTTTGATTCTGGCATGTATTTCAATAGTAACCTTTTATCAGCTCTGTAGATATGAATTCTAGGTCCTTGAATTTTGTAGACATAAACTCTAGGTCCTTGAGTAACTAATATAAATATTTGATAAGACATGACCAGAATACAGCACTGTGACATACCACTAGAGTTCTGTTTTTATGGGTGATGGCCTAATAGAAGTGAAGGTAGAATTAGCATATTTATTTAACTACTTATTTATTTACCTCACTAAAATTTAACCAACATTGATCAAACACACCCCAAACAACTTTATTAAATGTCTTACTGAATTAAATAAACCAAATTCGTAACACGTGATTTTTGTTTTCTGACATGGTATTTCCTACTGATAATCATCTTACTCTTTACTAAGAGTTCAAAACCAATTTGTTTAATAATTAAATCTAGAATTTTGCTAGGAATTAATGTGAAACTTCCTCATCATTCATATATATTTTTTAAATGAGCAAGCATTAGTGTGTCTAGGCCTTTCCTCCAAGATTCTCAGAGGTTCATCTCAGTGGTTAATTTCCGTGAGCTCTTAGTTATCTGCCCTTAATCTATCCTCTCCTATCTTAATGTCTATCTTGGTCTCAAGGGTGGTTAGCCACAATTAGTGAATTACAAGGCCTTCAGTTTATTTTCAAAATATTTTGATACCAACTGTAACCCAATATGATACTGAATGTCTTCCAAACATATGCTGGGTTTTAGAATACATCTGTTTATTCAGTCATCCATTTATTTAATCACTTAGGACCCACTTTTTTTTTTAACCAGATATTGTTTTCAGCACTAGGGTAGAAGATATGAAAGAGACAAAATATATTAAGTGCTTGATAATGTTTTGTATAGGACCTGTGGGAAGGAAGAGGAGAGGGTAAATAAGGTTCAGTAAGGTTCTTTAGTGAGTGCTGAAGCATAGGTAAGAGTTCTCCAGAACACAGAAGAGGCAAATGAAACAGTTCATTGTAAGGTATAGAGTAAGAACAAAATATGAGATACTTAAGGAACCAGATGGAGTATCTTGTGTGACAAAAAGAAAACCAGCGACCACCAGAGAGAAAAACAAAAGGACTTAAAAACTGCCTGAGTCACAGTTTCAGACAAAACACCCAAGGGATACAATTGCCAGGAAATAACATCAAGAGGATGCCTCTGAGCATTCAGGTGATGTCATGCTTAGCTCACTCTTCCCTGGTAGGGGTACCTCCTGACCAAAACGTCGAGGGAATCCTCTTACTAAAAAACCCAGCTGAAGCCACCAGACAAAAGATTAGAGGCTGACATTCCTTTGAAAGGTTCAGGCTGGCTTAGGTAAGAATATAGTTAAGCTTTTTGCTTGGCATTTCCCAGGAATTTCTGAAACTTTCTGTTTTCATTATTCTTGCAATTTATAGAAACTGAACATTTTAATCTAATGGGGGATAATAGATGTGGCCTCTATCTAGGTATATTTTGCTAGTTAACTTCCTAAAGCAACTTAATTCAAACTATTTTATTCTGTCCTTCATTAAGAAAGAAAAGAACAATATGAAATGTAGCCATTTCTTTAATGAATCAAACAAGATTTAATATTTGATCATCAATAACAAGTGGTAAGTTTCTTGCTTTGCCTGCTAATAAAAAGTCACGGTCATATTAACAAAAAAACCCCACAACATTTTACTGATCTAAATTTCAGTAACTTACTAGCTAGAAATCTCATCTCTTGCTGTGATCTTGCTTCTCAAATTGTCACAGGAATCCCCAGTGATCCTATATGTGTTACCTCTGTGAACTGATCAGTATTTGAGTCAACAGCAGGCCTTGCTGTCATTCCCTTTTGATTCCTGCAAAGAGGAGTAAGAATTTCAGGTACAGATGAGCTGGCAACTGAAGCCTTTGCTGTATCTCTAGTTAGGTTGAGGTATATCTGTTGGTAGATATACATATACATATATATATATATATATATATATATATATATACACACACACACACACAGAGAGACAGACAGACAGACACAAAGAGATAATGTTTTGCATTTTATCCAACAGATAATGTTTTTATATGTTCCTGCAACAGTTTGAAAAATTTATAATTCTTTGGACAAAAAAAAGAAACAAAACACCTTAAATTGAAAAGTAGACATTTTGGAAGACTCATTCTTTGATATAAAGAATAGTAAAGAAACCAATAAATGAAGAAAACAGTCCTAAATGACCCTGGAACCAAAGAGATAATGAAAAGGAAATTCATGAAAATCAATGCACAGGAAAAATACTTTATATCAAAACGTATGGATCATATCAAAAGCTATAATGAAGATGAACATATATAGTGTAAAATTTGTTTATTATAAAGAAGGAAATATAAAAATAAAGGAAATATATTTTATCTTATGTAATAATAATAAATAGTCCCCCAGACAAAACGGCAGAGAGGAAGTAATAAATATAGTCACTAAAATCATTGAAACAGAAAATTTTAAAAATTGTAGAAAGGGCAAACAAATACAAAAAACAAATTCAAACAGAGGTTTAATAAATGACTAAGTAAATGAATACATAAAATTCAATTATTCAATTAAGGAAACAGAAAATAGAAAATGGAAATTAGACAAGCTAGGAATAAGAAAAAAAATTGACCACAGGTAGTAGATGGACTTAAAGAATTCTGAGAGACTATTATTTTATGTGTAATTTGAAAGAAACAAATTTGATAACCTAGAGAAAATGGGTGATTTTTTCAAAACATATAAAAATTTTACAAGAATAACTGGAAAATATGATGACGGTAATTACTGTGGAAGAAACTGGAGAGGTGATTCAAAATCTACCGTTAAATAAAGCACCAGGACTAATTGGATTTCTCAGCAGGGTTTTATGTAGCTAGTGTTATTTAAACTATTCTAGTTTAAAGGAAAGATACATAGCCTTCAAGAAGTCAGCAAAATGTTAATACTAAATCTAATTTTTCAAATATAACTTTATTAATATAGATAAAAATATTTTTAAATAAAATATTACCAAATAGAATTCAACCATTCAGCGAAAGAAAGATCAAGTAGGATAATACTATGAAGTCAAGGTGGATTCATGTTGAGAAATTACATATATATCAACATAATACATCAGCCAATTAAACCACAAAAGGTAAATGATTACATCAGTAGATGCTGAAGCTTTTGATAATAGGCAATATTCACTCCTAATAAGATCTTCACATAAAATAGGAATTGATGAAATATTTTTACTAAAACCCAATAGCAAATACTATTCTTAAAAAGGCAAAACTAGATTAAAAATGAAATATGCGGAATTAAGACCTAAGGAGATAAAATTGCCATAATCATTACTTCACAAGAAAATTAAGTAACCTGTGTAGCACTAGAAAAAAATAGATAAACTATCCTTTTTAGTAATAAGTTGACTCTATAGGTAAAAAAGTTAAGAGACTTTGGGAGAAAGACTTTTTTCTATTAAAAAATATAATTTGAGTAATTGGTTAGATACCAGAGATATATTGTAAAAATTTATTTTAGCCTTATTGCCTAGGAATATAATGGGAAATGTTCCATTAATGTAAGTAGTAAAAACAATAAGAATTTTGGGAAAATATGAATAAGAAAGGGACAAGATGGTATACAAACAAAATCAAAGGACATCAAATAAAATCTAAATGAATGTATGTAGATACCATTTTCTTTAAAATGATAACTTTAAAAGTTCAGCAATTCAAAATTAATATGTAAATGTAATGCAGTACAAACAGGAATTCCAACATGTTTTAAATTTTGTTTTCAAGTTGGTAAAATTTCTTAAAGTTTATATAAACAAATAAATAACTGAAAATAGTCAAACATTTTTTGAGAAAGAGAAATTTAGTGTGAACTTGTTTTACCACATTATAACATTCTATAATGTCACAGTAACAAAATAAATATTGTACCGTGTAGAATAAAGATAGTTGACTAAACCTGAGGATTTAGATATTGACCTCAGAAGTTATATGACATTAATTTAACAAATTTTGTGTTTTTATTTGTTTGTAAAGGTGGATTATTCCATAGATTTATCGGCACTACTCTATCCATGTGAAAACTATTTTATATCCTATATAAAAATAAATGCCAGATAAATGAATGATTTATGTAAAAATCAAAACAAAGCAATAAATACTTTGCATTTGTGTAATCCAGAATTAGGGGTATATCTAACCAAGATTTGAAATCCAGAGACTGTAAAGTAAAAGATAGATATATTGGACATATAAAAATTAAATATTTCAGTGGTAAAGAGCCATACTCAAAATTAATTAGGAAATAATTGTTCTGATAAAATATAATTAGTAGATGACCAATTAATATTTGTACTTTCCAGAGAGTTTTTAATAACTGAGAAAAGACAACTCAGTTTTTGCAAATGGACAAAATGTGTCAATAGGCAGCTTACTAAAGAGAAAAATTCAAATGCTAATAAACATGTATAAGGCTCAGATTCAGTGGTAGTCAGTGATATGTAATTTAAAGCAATTATGAGATTTGGCTTTATACCCATTGGCCTGCCACCTGTTGCTGGATGTGATTCAAGGACAAAGACATTCCCATACATTGCTAGTGGTATGTGTGGAGCTACAGTCCCTTTTAGAAAGCAGCTGGGTAACATCCATTCAAAAATGAAAAAAAAAAAAGCATAATCTTTTTACTTATAAATTGCCTTCTTGAAAATCTGACTTTTATAACTATATTACATGCATGTGATGGCCTTTATTTTTTTAAAGTGGTATAAAGCTTTGATACAACTCCTAACACAAATTCTGTTAAATTCATGCATTTGCTGAGTTCCTAGAACAGTGCTCACACAGAGTTGACACATAAATGTTATAACACAGTATTACTTGTTAGATATACAAAAAACAAACAATACAGAGTTTTTGCCAATGTGGAATATACTGATGTTTTGTAGGTACAGAAAACTGAAACTGAGTGAGTGTCTTTAACAAGAAAACACCTGAATACATTATGGAACATCTATATCATAGAGTATTATAGAACTATTGAATAAATTAGGATTGTGCTGGGTAATCTAAATTGATGTGTAGAATGTGATGTTGAGGGAGAAAAAAATACAGAAAAATGTATATAATATAAACAATTTTTAAAACAAAAGAGATAAAAATCCTGATTGTGCATGTATGTTTGTGTGCATCTAGTGTAATTTATGATTGCATAAGTTTGGAGAAAAAATTTGGAAAAATGCTTATAAACTTAAAAGTTAATAGCAAAAGTCTGGCATCCAGAGAAGGGGTAAAAGACAAATTAAAAAGTGAAGAGAAGAGTGTGATTTATTGTCTTACTTCAGAACTTACATTATATTATACATATTCTTTATATTTTAAAAACATTTTACATTCATTAATTTTGTATTTTATATTTATAAACTTTTAAATTTATAAATTTTATATTTATAAAATATAGGTATAAATGTATATTATATTGCATACATAGATATATGCATTGTATATGTTCTTGTGCCTGTGTCAAGTCTTGCAAAGAAAGCATTTTAAAGTCTGTCCTAAAATATATGTTTTATGTATTTAAGGATTAATATAAAATTATATATATATATTTTAGGTAATTTTTTAATTTGAAGAAAAGCACAGAGAAATGGATTAAAGATAGGAAAAGCAGCAAAGTAGCTGCTACAATAATACACAAATGAAATGACCGAGGATCATGACAGACATAATGGCAGGATTGTTGCCATCATTGTTGCCATCATGACAATGACAATGACAATGTGGGGATAATAGGGGAAGCAGCAGCAATTTAAGAACAAAAAAGAAGTTATAGAAAGAAATAAGGGGGGTAGGAATGAAGAATTCTCTGTTCTGATGCATTGGTCTATTTGTCTACACTTTTGCCAATACAATATTGCCAAAATATTATGACTGATGTTTATAGTGAGTATTTAGTAGGAAAAATTCCTCACCAGGCTCTTTAAGATTATCTTGAGTATCCTAAACCTTGGCATTTTCATATCAGTTTTAAAATCAACATGCCAATTTCCACAGTTACATACACACAACTTGCTGAGATTTTGAATGAATTTTCTTTTAATCTATAGATGTTAGGAAGGAATTTACCTTGTAATAGTATAGAGTCACCCAATCCATAATATATCTATTTATTTAGGTTTTTTTTTAATTGCCTGTAAGTAATGCATTTTAATTTTCACTGTAGAGTTCTTACATGACTTTTGTTAGATTTGTTACTAGGCATTTGATGTTTTTAATGCTATTTTGAATAATTTTAAATTTTAACTTCCAATTGCTTCTAGTATATTAAAATACATTGATTTTTGTTCATTGACCTGTGTCCAGCCACATTGCTTTAATGACTAATTAATTCTAATAGTTCATAGACTACCATGCCAGTTGTGAATAAACAGTTCTGCTTCTTCCTTCACAAATCTTATTTCTTGGATTTTTTTTTTCTTGCCATATTTTACAGGCTAGGACCTCCACTACAATATTGAAAAGAAGTGGTTATAGTGTACATTCTTGTCCTTTTTCTAAATTCAAGGGGAAAAAATTCAGTATTTCATCATTAAGTGTGCTATAGGCTTTTGTAGAGACCCTTTCTCAGAATAAGAATATTAAAAATATAATTTGCTGCATTTTTTGAATATTATTCAAATATTGAACTTTAAAAATGCTTTTTCCACATGTGATGAGATGGTAATAAAATTTTCTTTCTAGTCTGTTAATGTAGTGAATTATAATGGTTGGTTTTCAAATGGTAAACTACCCTTGGATTCCTAGAATAGAATTCATTTGTTCAGAATGTATAATTTTTTCTGTATATAAGTGGATTCAATTTACTACTATCATGCTTAGGATTTTTGCATCTATGTTTATTAAAAAAAAATTTAAGAAATTTTTTTCTGGTAGTTTCTTGTCACACTTTTCTATCAGAGTTATGCTCATTTTATAAAAGGAGTTGAATACTGAAGAACCCCTTTTCCTATTTTCCGAGGGATTATGTGTAATATCTGTATTAATTTTTCCTTAAGCGTTTTTAAGAATTCACTAGAAAGCCACAGGATCTCAAGGTTTCTTTGCGAAAGATTTTACATTATGGGTTTAATTATTTTGTTTAATTGCTTTGTTTTTGTTTCTCCTGAAAATTTTAAATTTTTTTCCAGTGGTTATATTTATAATGAGAACTACATAAAACATAATGAAGTTTCTATTTCTTCAGTCAACGTCGGTTGATTTCCTTCCTTAGAATGACTGAATTAAGATATTTCCACATCTTTCATCCCTGCCACTCTCCAACATCAATGAATGATATGTTTTTAGCTTTACCTTAGTATTGTTAATATGCTTATCTTTGTTACTTATTTTGGTTTTAAAGCCAACTTAAGTTGATTTTAAAGACTCTCTTTTAACACCTCATTATAAAAGATAATGGACTTAGACTATTGCCACCCTCTTTCTTCTCCCTCCTAATTTTTGTCAGATATATAATTTCAGCATTTTTTCAGTATTCATATTTACATCCTGTTCTTAAATAGGAAGCCCTAATTTTTCTCTTAATTTTAGTCTTGTAGCTAAATGAAACCTATGTTCATTGTCAATCTTTTGCCTGAAGTTTCTGTATCATTCTCTTGGTGGCTGATGTTTGCCTCCTAGTTTCTTCACAAAAAGTTAATGAAAATACATATGCAAAGGAAATGGAAGTCCCCCAAACTTTGCTTTCACTTTATGCTTTAATGACAATTTAGCTGTGTTTTTAGTTCTTGGAAGATTATTTGTTTTCTTTGGGGCATTTTAGCCATTAGCCTACTATCACTGAGTGTTTGAATGTTGCTGTGGAGTTACTGATATTAGCCAGCCTGAAACCTAGTTTCATAGGAGACTGATCATTTTGTTCGTTTTAAAGAAGTGATTAATGCAAATATAATAACCAAATGTATAATTTAAGAGCTACATTTAAGAACTGGTAGCATTTGAAGGAAAAAAAATTAGGTTTAATTTGTTAGGTACAAAATGTTTTTCAACCAGTTGTGGTTGGGATCACAATATAAAGTACACCTCAAAACATGTCTTTTAGGGGAAAAATTGTTTTCTTGGGTAAGAAAAAAACTTGAAACTGAATTCCTCCCTATTGAAATTTTCATAGTACAACGTTAAAAACTGTATTCAATATGAGTTTTATTGTGTGGGATGGTTTTGGAATCTTTAACTGAATGATTCCATTTGTTTAAGTAGTGAGATTCTAACTTTCAAAGGAAGAGAGTTTAAGAGAATCAGTAGAAAATGACTAATGCCAAACATGAAAGCAGCAGCATCAATTTTTAAAACTCATTCCTCGGAAGAGAAACACCCTCCCTGCCATCCAGAGGATTATGGTCCAATGGCGAGATCAGCAACATTTGCAAAGGAGAGGAAGAATGAGAGACAACTCAGAGAGTCTTCAGTCAGGCCTGTTGAAGAGATAGCTTAATCAGGAAAATTAGGACCACTTTAAAATGAGTATCAAGAGTGGAAAGTAGAGATATGGTGATAAGAAGATAGGACTTCTTAAAAAAAAGTAGCTGTGTATAAATGCAAATAGCCAGGACCCTAAAACGTAAGTTCCCCTTACCATTGCTGAATGTTTTCAGAAATTCCTTAAACTTCTATTTCTTTGTATAAAAAACTGTGGAAATTTTCCTTATTTCAAAACTTTGCTCAAAAATGTCTCTCCTGAGAGTCTTTGAAAGTTTAGGCCATTTAAAAATGCATATTATTTTTACTGAGTTAATAGTCATTATGGTCTAGTAGTGTGTGTAATATATATCCGGGGACATCTTAAAATGCATATTATCATAAAATGCATATCTAAGGACTTTCTACCTACATAAATTGAATTTAATAGATTATAACAAGTCTAGTGGGACCTTTAGGGTCTTTGGAAAACATAGTTCAGGGCCTAGTTAAAACATATATTCTTCAGGTCATATTCTACTTAAAGACTTTGCTTCAGTAACCTAGCGTTTGAATATGTTTGTCCTGCTTAATCATGAAAAATGAAAATAAGGAAATCTTTTGTTTTCAGTAAGACAGTCTACAAAGTCAGGAAAAAAGCAACTTTTGCAGTTAATTATGTTGTTTTTAATTTCAAATAACATATATAGAAAAGTATCCATTAAAAATAATAGCTTCCAGTAAAATGTTAAATGACTTACACATTATATATATATATATATATATATATATATATAAAATGTGACTTACACATTATATATATATATATATGAGAAGTGATATATAACTAACAAGAGTTCATGGTTGAACTTATATATATATATAT
>NW_022436946.1:78130047-78186029 GCF_009761245.1 Sapajus apella | reverse complement strand
GTAAAATATATTAAACGGGTGACTCCATGACGCTATTCCTATCTTTAGTGGAGATGGTCGATTAGTAATGAGAGTTTATGGTTGAACTTATATATATATATATATATATATATATATACACATACACACTACATATATATTACCTCTTATCAGTTCAACCATCACCTCTCATCAGTTCAACCATCACCTCTCAAGAGAATGGTTCCTAAATCTATAACCTAGACATATATATATTACATACATAAAATACATATAATACATATGTACATATAATACATATGTATTATATATGTAATATATATGTGTTATATATCATACATATGTGCATATAATACATACGTATTATATGTGTAAAATATATATGTTTAGGTTATAGATTTAGGAACCATATTATATATACTATATATATATTACACATATGTAATATATATATATTATATATTTAATCCTCCTTTTATAAGTCAGAAATGTGAGGGATCATATGTTTCAGTTTAAGCTGAGGTTCTTAATTGTTAATTACCAGTGGATATACTTCAATGAGAAGTATTTGGTATAAATTATATCCAGTGTTTCTCATAATGTGGTCTGGAAAACCACCTACAACACAATCTCTTGGATGCTTAAAATGCCTGTTTCTGAGCCTCATTCCTGATCCCCTGGATCAGAATTCTAGGCATGTGCCTTGGGAATTTGCATTTTAATAAACTCCCTTAGAGATCGTAGCATAACAACTAAAGTTTGAGAGCAGTTATTTTAATCTACAAACCTATACACTTAATGTACTAAATATGTGAAGCCCTATCTAGAATGAACTCTGCTCTCTGGGTATATATACTTTGAATGCAGAGTATATACTACAGTTCCTTAAACTTTCTTCAAAGAATGCTTATTTTGAAACCAGTCCTGGTCTCCACTGCCCAACTTGGTGTTATTTAGGAAGCCGCTGAAATTTCTGGGTCTAACACTGAGTCATGGAGCTCTAACTTTGTAGCTTTAATTAGAAAATGCATTAATAAGAGATTTGAGTGCAATTACCCATTAGAAATTCTATTTCTAAGATTTTGGATATTTTTTGTGTTATGTTGTGTTGTTTGAGACAGTCTCACTCTGTCACCCAGGCTGGAGTGCAGTGGAGAGAACACAGCTCACTGCAGCCTTGACCTCCTGGGTTCAAGGGAACCTCCCACCTCAGCCTCCCGAGTAGCTGGGAATACAGGCACAACTTTGGATATTTCTTTAAAACCTTTTTTTGGTTGTTGTTCAGAATCAAGAGGCACCACCCCAAATGTGTCCACTCAAAGCCTATGGATATTCAGCAATGATAACTGACTCTTATCTCCAGCACATCATTAGCTACACCAACACAAAATAAAACAGCAAAATAAAAACCCTCTTGTCACGTGCGTTAATCCTATAGTCTTCCTCAAAAGTGGAGTTATAAAAAATGGAATTTTATTACTTACTAATAACTCTAGATCTAAATTTGTTTTTTTCTGTTTTCTCATTTTAAAATGCAAACATTATCCTCTCAACTCAGTGAAAATTAGACTTATTCGTGACCCCGACATAAGGCTACACTGAAGGAAAATTCCTAATTGGCTACTGAGAAGGGTCAACTCTGATAGCTGAAATAAACTTAAAACAAATCTCACACTAGTGACTTAAAAGTCCTACAAACGATTGCCTGGTTTCACAAACAACACTGTGTTTTTAACGTATAGAATAACCTAGAAGTCCTTATGTGCTTGTGAAATTTTCCAAATATGAAAGACATAAGCACCACCATGTGTATCACAGTTCTTCCCTTCACTGGCTTCTAAGACTTGAATCTAACAAAATGCCTCCCAGCTGTGCTTAACTGCCTTGTGATTGCTGATAAGGATTCCCTGTCGTGCTTACTTAGAAACCCCCTAACATTCTTCTTTCTCCTGTAGAGAACCCCTAATGGAATTGAGTTAATACCAGAAAATTGCCCTATAAAATTTACTCAAGTAGTGGGCCTTATCAACCCAGAGTTGCAGTAAAGGCAAAATGTGAAAAGTTTAGAATTAAGTATGAACATCTAGTTCTGACATGGGAGGAATAAACTGAGTATAGCATGTAAGAAAGACAATTATTTGGACCCTTAAAGCTTTAAATTAAATACTCTGACTCATATAGGTTCTGAAAAAGACTCAAAAATGATTTATTATTGAATCTGCTGTAAGAAACAGATCTTTATTTTGGTTTTTAAAGAATTTTAAAAAATTAAATTAGAAATGACTCAAATATGCAAAAGTGCAGCATTATTACCATTTTCTTTCCCCATTCCTATAGGTTCATTCTCAATTAACTGCAGCCTCACCAGTGGTTTATTACACCAAAGGCAGCAAAAAGGTCACACGTCATTTCCTGTACTCCTCATATTGGCTAGATTTGACTAAAAATTCAATAGTGAATTACAACACCACCGTTATTCAAGTAATATAGACCAGAAGATAAACATTTCTTGGTGTAAAGTAGGATTTTGTGTGAAGTATCTGAAAAGGGCCTTCTGTCCTCCACCATATGTAGGCTTTTAATAGTTGGCTTTTCTGGCCAGGCACGGTGGCTCATGATTGTAATCCCAGCACTTAGGGAAGCTGGGGCAGGCAGATCACGAGGTCAGGAGTTCAAGACCAGCCTGACCAACATGGTGAAACCCCATGTCTACTAAAAATACAAAAATTAGCTGAGCATGGTGGTGCATGCCTGTAATCTCAGCTACTCAGAAGGCTGAGGCAGGAGAATCACTTGAACCTGGGAGGCAGAGATTGCAGTGAACCGAGATCATGCCATGTACTCCAGCCTAGGCAACATGCAAGACTCCATCTCAAAAAAAAAAAAAAAAAAAAAAAGGAGGTGGCTTTTTCTATTAGTTCCCAGATGAGAAAGTAGTAAAACAAATGACCATGGCTACTGATAAATAAGTGCTATACTGGAATAATTTGGAAAATCAGCACTACTGCTTATGAAAAGACTTCTAGCACCTCTTATACCTTTTCATGGATCAGACAAGAAAGTTTACTGAGTTCTATGCTAGATGCTCTGGGGGAATAAAAAGGAACTAGAAAATAACATCCATGTATTAAGAGACTGAAAATACTGTTGGAGATTCAAAACAAACCTCTTCCCCTCCTCCCTCAACAGCCTCAACTTGCCTTATGAGTTCAACTATCACCTCTCAAGAGGATGGTTCCTAAATCTATAACCTAAACCTGAGTTATTTCTTAGAGTTTGCTCTATGTTGCCCAACTACCTGTTAGACATCTCCTCCTGGATGATCCATTTATTCCTTTGGTTTAGCATGTCCAAAACAAACCCTTCTGCTTTCCTTTCACATCTGCTTTTCTTCCTGCATTTGCTCTTTTCTATTTGTGCTGGTAACATCACCATCCTCCTGGGTTTTGTGCAGGTCTGAAACCTGTAATTTTTGTTAACTCTTGCTTCTCCCCTGTCTCTTTCTGTCACATCTCATTTCTCACAGCTGCCCTTCTTTTTCAGTCCCATGGTATTACCCTAAGTTCTGGCTTTCCTTGCCTTTGCCTAGATTGTTGGAATAACCTTCTAACTAAATTACATACCGCTAAGTTTTTTCTCTGAGTAATTTTTTCCCACATAACTAGCTCCATTAATCTCCAAAAACTACAATGCCGGGATTCAACTCCAAAAGAGTCAGTGCCTCCTTAATGGCTAAAAGAACATGTCCAGACATCCCTAACTTGCCCTTCATAGTCATCTACAACCTAATCCTGCCTGCCTTTCCAATTTAATTTCATAGAATTTTCCTTGTTTGGAGTCCTATGCTTTCCGTAAAGCAAATAACTTGCTAATCCATATATTTGTGTCTTTTCTTTTACCTTTCACTTGTTCTAGAATAGCCTTCCTGCATTTCTTTTGATGTAGATCAAGCTTGTCCAAACCACGGCCCAGAGCAGCTTTGAATGTGGTTCAACACAAATTCGTAAACTTTCTTAAAACATTATGAGATTTTTTTACCTTTTTTTTTTTTAAGCTCATCAGCTATTGTTAGTGTTAGTGTATTTTATGTGTGGCCCAAGACAATTCTTCTTCCAGTGTTTCCCAAGGAAGCCAAAAGATTGGATACTGCTGATCTAGATTTTACCTAAAATGTGGAAACTTCCTCAATAGCCACAGAATTAGACTAAAATTTAGGAGTCGATTTCTAGAACAGCACTGTCAAGGTTCAAACCCTGGGTCTCCCACTTTTAACTGTGTCAAAATACTTTATCTTCCTCTACTTTAGTTTTCTCATCTATAAAGCAAGGGAATAGTAGTACCTAACCGCTAGAGCTGTGAGGTAAATGAGTTAGAGCTCTTAGAATAATGTTTTATGCCCATAAGATCTTATATAAATGCTAGACTTCAGTTGTGAATGAATCATTTTGCCTTCATTTTTAGGGTTTTATCTTGTTAAGCAAATTCTCATGTAAGTATCAAAAAGCTTAATAATGAATGTGTACAAATGACATATCTCTCTATTTCTGAGAATGTGAAGTACCCACTTGTAAGGACCCTGTTCCCAGGCATAATAAAATGTTGTTAGTATGGACAACTTCAAACAAACCCAAAAATGTGCAGAATAGAATATTGAACTCCTGTGTACACTTCAGCTGTCTTCAATTCATAGCCAATCTTGTTTCACACAGACCACATCCTGTATTATTTTGAGGCAATCCCAATCAGTATATGCTTCAGCTATAAACAGTTCAGTACATATCTGTAAATGATAAGGCTTTAGTTTTTACATAATCATTATTTCCTTATCACATTTAAATTTTTTAATATCGTTAAGTAGTCATTTGGTGTTCAAATTTCCAACAGTATCATAAAATCATAATTTTTGTTAACAATTTGCTCTAGTCAGGATCCAAATAAGATATGCACATTCTAGTTGGTTGCTGTGCTTTAGATGATCAATTGATCTGTAATTTTCCTCTCCCTCTCTGTCATTTTGTTGTTTGTTTTTATTACATTATTTGTTAAAGAATCGGGGTTGTTTGTCCTGAGAATTTTCCATAGCCTGGATTTGCCAACTGCAATTTCATGGTATAATTTAATATGTTCCTCTCTCCTCTGTGTGTTTTTTTTTTTTTTAAAGGGTGGTTAGATCAGTTTAGGTATGATGTTTTTAGCAAGACTATTTCATAAATTGTATGGTGTTATTTTGCCAAGAACCACGTCATGTCTAAAAATATTTCTTTTTGTGATGATAGCAGCCATTGATCATCAATATCTAGACCCATTAACTCATTCAGGGTCACAAAAGGTGATTTCTTAAATATAATTTATTTAATTTTAACTTTTTCTTTCTTTTTCTGACTTCTATTTTAGGTTTGGGGATACATGGCAGATTTGTTACACGAGTAAATTGTGTGTCACAGAGGTTTGGTGTACAGATTATTTTGTGACCTCGGTAATCAGCCTACTATCTGATAGTTTTTTAATTCTCATCCTCCTCCTATTCTCTACCCTCATGTATACCCTGGTATCTATTATTCCCTTCTTTGTGTCTATATGTATTCAGTGTTTGGCTCCCACTTTCAAGCGAGAATGTGCAGCATTTGGTTTTCTGTTCCTACACATTAATTCACTTAGGATAATGGACTATAGCTCCATCCATGTTGACTGCAAAGGACATGATCTCATTCTTTTTTATAATTGCATAGTATTCCATTGTGTGTATGTACCTCATTTTCTTTATCCAGTCCACTTGGATGGGCAGTTAGGTTGATTCCATGTCTTTGCTATTGTGAATAGATATTGTGATGAATATATGCATGTATGTGTCTTTATGATAGGATGATTTATATACCTTTGAGTATATACCCAGTAATGGGATTGCTGTGTCTAATGACAGTTCTGTGTTAAGTTCTTTGTGAAATCTCCAAACTGCTTTTCATGGTGGCTGAAATAGTTTACACTCCCACCAGCGGTATATAAACATTTCCTTCTATCTGCAACCTTGCCAACATCTGTTGTTTTTGACATTTTAGTAATAGCCATTCTGATTAGTGTGAGATGGTTTCTCATTATGGTTTTGATTTACATCTCTCTGATGATGAGTGGTGTTGAGCATTTTTTTAATATGCCTGTTGACCTCATGTATGTATTCTTATAAAAAGTGTTCTGTTCATGTCTTTTGCCCATTTTTTAATGGGGTTATTTGGTATTTACTTGTCAATTTGTTTAACTTTCTTATAGATTCTGGGTCTTAGACTTTTGTCAGATACATAGTTTACAAATATTTTCTCCCATTCTGTAGGTTGTCTGTTTACTCTATAGATACTTTTTTTGTTTATTTTTTGTTTTTTGTTTCTGTTTTCAGTGTGTGTGTGCAGAGGCTGTTTAATTAGATCATATTTGCCAATTTCTCTTTTTGTTATAATTGCTTTTGTCATCTTCATCATGAAATCTTTGCCAGGTCTGATGTCCAGAATGGTATTTTCTAGGTTATCTTCCATGGTTTTTATAGTTTTAAGTTTTAGATGCGAGTCTTTAATTCATCTTGAGTTGATTTTTATATATGGTGAAAGAGTCCAGTTTCAGTCTTCTATATATGGCTAGCCAGTTATGCCAGCATCATTTATTGAATGAGTCCTTTCTCCATTGCTTGTTTTCATCAGCCTAGTTGAAAATCATATGTTTGTAGGTATGCACCTCTATTTCTGGGTTCTCTAACCTGTTTCATTTGTCCATGTGCTTGTTTTTGTACCAGTGCTATGCTGAATTTGTGGTATAGTTTGAAGTTAGGAAGTCTTATGCCTCCAACTTTGTTTTTTTGCCTAGGATTGCTTTGGCTATCAAGGCTCTTTTTTGGTTCCACATGACTATTAGAATGTTTTTTTTCTAATTTTGTGAAAAATGTTGTTAGTTTCATTCTGCACTTATATACCAGAACTTAAAGTAAAATTAGAAAAAAGAAAAAAGACATTGTTAGTAATTTAATAGAGGTAACATTGAATCTGTAAATTGCTTTGGGCAATATGGCTATTTTAACAATATCAATTTTTCCTCCTGTTCATGAGCATGGAATGTTTTTGCATTTGTTTGTGTCATCTCTAACTTCTTTCAGTAGTGTTTGGTAATTCTCATTGTAGAGATCTTTCACTTCCCTGTTTGGCTGTATTCCCAGGCATTTTATTCTTTTTGTAGCTACTCTGAACGGGATTGCAATCTTGATTTGGCTCTCAGCTTGGGCATTCTTGGTGTATGGGAATGCTACTGATTTTTGTACATTGATTTTTGTATTCTGAAAGTTTGCTGAAATTGTTTCTCAGATCTAGGAGCATTTCGGCAGAGATGACAGAGTTTTTTTAGGAATGAAATCATATCATCTGTGGCAAGAGATAGTTTGACTTCCTCTCTTCCTATTTGGATGTATTTTATTTCTCTCTCTTGCCTGATTGCTCTGGCTAGGACTTCCAATGCTGTGTTAAGTACGAGTTATAAGAGAGGGGATCCTTGTCTTGTTCCGATTCTCAAGGAGAGTGCTTCCAGCTTTTGCCCATTGGGTGTAATGTTGGGCTGTGGGTTTTTGTCATAGATGACTCTTATTATTTTGAGGTATGTTCCTAAATGCCTAGTTTGTTGACAGTTTTTAACATGAAGGGAAGTTTAATTTTATCACAAGCCTTTTCTTCATCTATTAAGATGATCATGTAGTTTTTGTGTTTAGTCCTGTTTATGTGATGAATCACATTCATTGATTTGCATAGGTTGAACCAATCTTGCTTCCCAGGAAAAAGCCTATTTGATCATGGATGATTAGCTTTTTGATGTGCTGTTGGATTTGGTTTACTAACATTTTGTTTAGAATTTTTGCATCTATGTTCATCAAGAATATTGACCTGAAATTTTATTTTTTAATTCTGTCTATGCCAGGTTTTGATATGAGGATGATGCTGGCCTCATAGGATGAGTTAGGGAGGAATCCCTTCCCATCTTAGTTTTTTGAAGTAGTTTCAGTAGTTCTTTATTTGTCTGGTAGAATTTGGCTGTGGATCCATCTGGCCCAGGGCTTTTACTAATTGGTAAGCTTGTCATTACTGATTCAATTTCAGAACTCATTATTGGTCTGTTCAGGGTTTCAATTTCTTTCTGATTAAATCTTGGGAGGTTGTATGTTTCCAGGAGATTATATATTTCTTCTAGATTTTCTAGTTTGTATCCATAGAGATGTTTATATTAGTCTCTGAGGGTTTTTTGTATTTCTGTGGAGTCAGTGGTTATGTCCCTATTGTCATTTCTGATTATGTTTATTTTTATTTCCTCTCTTTTTTTTATTAGTCTAGCTAGGGGTCTATCAATCTTGTTTATTTCAAAAAGCCAGCTTTTGGTTTTGTTGATTCTTTGTATGTTTTTTTTTGCATCTCAATTTCCTTTAGTTCATCTCTGATTTTGGTCATTTCTTGTCTTCTGCTAGCTTTGGGGTTGGATTGCTCGTTTTTCAAGTTCCTCTAGGTGTGATGCTTGTTAATTTAAGATCTTTCTAGCTTTATTATGTGAGTATTTAGCACTATAAATTTTCCTCTTTACAAAAGTAAATAACATACATAAATAGTTTTTAAACATCTTCTCAGGCAGCAGCTCAAAATAATGTGGAGATAGATGATAATGACATTATTAAGTCAAGTTTATCAATAAGGAATCTGAAGCTCAGAAAAGTTGTGATTTGAATGATGTTAAATTCCTTGCCCTTTTCATCTTGTTCACTCTAATCGAATGAGAATTTGTAGAAAGTTTATAGAAGTATTAATGTCCAAGCAAACAAAGAAGAAACTGCTCTAATTCATGTATCCTGGTCAAACAAGGAATGAGTTAAAGACAGCAATGAGTGTAGTGAGTCATTGGACCTAGTGGAGGTTTGCCTATGACGCTTGTGGAGAATTTCTTTCTAGATCTGTCATTCTCACTGGATTCCCAGGCAACAGCTGTGACAGACTGAATTGTTTCTCTCAAATGAGTGTAAAATTTCATCTTCCTTCCCATCAGCAAAATGAAATGAAATGGAGAATGAAATATTATTGCAGACATTGCTATAGTTTGGAAATTGTCACTAGTACACAGATAATTTGGCAGTTTTGAGCATTCATTCCGGATGTGGTACCAGTTCCAAATCAACCTATGAGACAATTATTTTAAATGCCATCACTGTATTTTACCCCAAATCATTCCTGATGATATTTTGTTCAGGAGACATTTGTGGGAGACCTGCTCCATGCCTCTGTCCATCTGCATCTGAGAAGAGGCAGACCAGCCCAATGATTTTCAAACATGGGCCTATATTAGCATATCTGACCCTGCCCACAGTGTCCCCACCTCCTCAGACATCACCTTAGGCCTGGCCTCACCAAAGAGGCACCTTCTTGTTTTATCTCTCTACCCAGGACTTTTTATTCCTTTGTGGACTCCCTTCTTTTGAAAATCGAATGTTCTCTCTCTCTCTCACACACTCTCTCTTTCTCTTAAGACTCAGCTAATCTGAAAATAACTTGCCCCATTATTTGTCATTTGAAATGTAGTAGGCAAGTTAAACAAGGTAGCAGGTAAGTTGTGGCATGCCACCTTACCAACATGTTACATTGGGACCATTTCTATGGATGCATTAGTTTACTGTTAAGTGTTAGTATTTATAGAAGTTATGGCAACAATTCTATGAATGTCTCCTTTATCCCTGTACCACAAAATAAGTTTCTAAGAAGGCTGGAAATTCTGAGAGTATATTAGCCAATTTGAATGATCACTATCTAGTAGTATATTTCCCAAAAGCTTAGCTTTCTAAAAGAAACTCTTGAATTTTAGACTGCCCTACAAATGTCAGTTGGGTAGCTTTCCTGCCACAGCAGTTAACCAAGTTAACTAGGTAGTCAAGACAAGGATTACTTGATGATACATGGTTTGATTTAACCAAAACTATGCTGTGGGTAAGTTAGCAAATCAAAGCAAAGACTATGCCTTTCTATCTGGAATTCCAACAACCATCTAAATTCTTTAATTATACAGATAATTTTGCATTTAAAATTTTTGAAGTAGTGGATTGTCAACTAAATCTTGGAAATAGTTTGTGAAACAGCAGTAAAAGTGTTTCTTGAAAGATTTTTCCTCATATACAAAATATAAACCAAATTAAATGTATAATCTATTGATATCTACATTTGTAGTTACTAAACTGAATTGATATAAGCTGATTTTATAGAAGTTATTTTGTTAGATTAAGTCCTTTCTCCCCTTGGAGAAAGAACTTAATTAGGTGTATGTCACGAAGGCAATTAGGTGAGTAATCTTGACCTTAATACATTTAGTTGAAAGAATTATGAACAATTTGTGGCATAGCAAATAGGTTTTTATCAAGACAGTCTTTTTGATATCAGCTATTCAAAAAGCAGGGGCACTGGACTGTGAACACAGATTTGTCTCAAACTTTACCGCGATTCATCTTTGCGGCCTGATGAGGTCATAATGAACCTAGGTGTATATAATTTATAGTATAGTGCCTTACCTATAAATTCTTCTTTATCTCTGTATTGAAACAATACTATTCAGGTGGCTTTAGGAGTTATTTGCTTCTGTCAGTTAAAAATCTCAAAGGATAATAATAGGAAAAGACATGTATATTGAGACAACTATAGAGGCAGACATGATTAGAATCAGACCTCCTGTTTCCAAGCACTAGACTCAGGTCACTAGATCACAATTACAGCCTTATGCTTTGGCTTGGCAGTTTTGAAAAGCTCTTATTTTTCTTAGCCTATATTTGACTGCCAGAGACATAATTAGTCAGTCACTTTGTTACCACTCATCATGAACAAAAAAGCACTAGTAAATTAGTATCTAGTGTTAAGATGGTAAGCTACAGGTATGTTTAAGTTAGAAAAGAATTTCTTATTTTGAAAAAAAAAAGTTGTTTTGTAATTTCCTTTAACAAATTTATATATGCAAATTACTAGTACACTATATATGTATTTTTTAAATTTTTTAATGTTTTAATTTAGGCAAAGGAGTTTTATCTAAAATAATATTTCTTAGCTTACTGATTCTTAATAATTAATCAAAACCAGTATATTTTAATGATTGAAATTACTGAAAAACTATAATATAAGCTTATTTAAAACCAGTAGATAGATAGATAGATAGATAGATAGATGTAGAGTCTGTAAAACAGTACATTTAGTGAAAGCTAGTTTTATTCCTATTCTTCTATCCTGTTAGACTTTATATATGTCTCAAAAGGACTTGTGTGTGTTTGTATATGTATATATATTTGTATATATATGTATGTGTATATATATATGTATATATATAGATATATATACAAATCACAGCAAAGACTATATATGTGTTTGTGTGTGTGTGTGTGTGTGTGCGCGCGCGCGCGTGTGTGTGTGTGTGTGTGTGTGTGTGTGTAGACAGAGAGAGAGAGAGAGAATCAGAGAGAATTTAACAGAGTAGATAAAGAAGAAGGAGGACTGGGAAGGGATGACTGGGAAACTTAATGGGTATGTGGGGCATATCGAAAAAGCCCAGCAGAAAGAAAAAGCCAAAGAAGCCTTGAGAAAGGACTGCAACATTGAATGCCTTCTCCAACCCACCCACATATTGATCAGAAGTGGATGGAAGCCTTATGGACTTAAGGTGCTTTTGTCACAGCGTTTGTCCAAACAACTGGATAATGATTAAGTTATGTAGACACAGGGGTGATCCCAAGGAAGCCAGTTTAAAAATAAAAATTAGGAGAAAAATGGGCCAGGCGTGGTGGCTCACACCTGTAATCCGAGCAGAAACTGACTCTGAGTGGGCCAGAGTCTCAGATACTGAATTTAGAAGACAAAGACTTTACAGAAATATGGTAAATATGGTCAAAGAATTAGAGATTGTAAATATGGTCAAAGAATTAGAGAAAACTCTGTTCAAATAATTAAATGAAAACATGATGACACTTAACAACAAATAGAGAATCTCAATAAATAGATAACATAAAAAGAACCAAGTGGAAATTGTAGTTTCAAAGTATAATAACCCAAGTGAAAAATTTACTAGCTAGACTCATAGCAGATTTGAGGTGGCAGAAGGAAAAATCAGTGAACGTAAACATAGATAAATTGATCTAAACAAAGAAAAGAAAGAACACTAATAATGAAAAATAAACAGAGCCACAGAGGTCTGTGAAGCAACATTAAGCATACAAACATGCATGTAGTGGGAATCCCAGAAGGAAGGTAGAGAGATAAATAAGAGAGAAGCAAGAGTCAAACACTTGTCAAATTTGATGAAAAATATTAATTTATATATTTAAAAAACTTGGAAAACTCCAAGTAGGTTAAACACAAAGAGAACCACATTTAGACACATCATAATCAAACTGGTAAAAGCCAAAAAGAAACAGTACATTTTAAAAACAATAAAAGAAAAAAACAATTCATCATATCCATGAAAACACAGTAAGAATATAGCAACTTCAGAAAAAATGGAGACCAAAAGGCCTTAGAATGACATGTTCAAAATGCAAAAATAAAAAAGAGATTGTCAACTATGAATTCTGTATTCAATGAATCTATCAAAGATGAAAGCAAAAATGAAGACATTTTGAAGTAACAAAATATAAAATGAATTCCTTGCTGGCATAGGAACTCTAAGAGCTGCTAAAGAAGTCCCACATGCAAATACATTATAACAGACAATAATTGTATTTATACCATCAGTACAATTAATTATTTTATTTTCCCCTTTCCCCCACAATTTATTTTTGAATGTGTTCATTATTTCACATAGAAACTTCATTCGTTTATCCAGGCTTATTGTCTCACACCTGCAATTAATTCCAGCACTTTGGGAGGCCAAGGTGGGCAGATCAGCTGAGGTCAGGAGTTCAAGACCAGTCTGACCAATGGTGAAACCCCATCTCTACTAAAAATACAAAAAAAATTAACTGAGTGTGGTGGTGCATGCTTGTAATCTCAGCAACTCGGGAGGCTGAGGCAGAATTGCATGAACCAGGAGGCAGTGGTTGCAGTAAGCTGAGATCGCACCCCTGCACTCTAGTTTGGGCAACAAGCAAGACTATCTCAAAAAAAAAAAAAAAAAAAAGAAAAAGGAATTTCATTCATTAGACAGTAATTCATCACTCCTACCTCCTCTTACACCCTAGTTCCCTCATTTTATTGTGAAAATATTCAAGCATATATAGAAAGTTGAAAGAATTGTACAGTAAATACTCAATATTCATCATCATTCTATAATATTTTGCTGTATTTGTTTTATCACATTTATACATCTATCCATCTCTTTGTTTTGTACTTCAAAGTTACAGACGTGAATATGTTTCACTTCTAAAATGTTAGCATGCACAGCATTAACTAGAATTTATGCTTATCTTCTTCTTTAATTTTGAAAATTAAAAGGGCCAGGTGTAGTGGCTCATGCCTGTAATCCTACCACTTTGGGAGGCCAAGGCAGGAGGACACTTGAACCCAGAAGATCAAGACCAGCCTAGGCATCAGGATAAGACCCTGTCTCTACAAAAAAATTTTAAAAATAGCTAGGTGTCGTGGTGCATGTTTGTGGTCCCAACTACTTGAGAGGCCAAGGCTGAAAGATCACTTGAGCCCAGGAGGTCAAGGCTGCAGTGAGCTGTGATCGCATCATTGCACTCCAGCTTGAGCAACAGAGTGAGACCCTGTCTCACACACCAGAAATTTTTTATTAGATTTAAAAATCTTTTTAGAAACAGAGTCTCATTATAACAGACAATAATTTGAATTCAGAGGAAGGGATGGAATGAAGGAATAAAGAGCACTGGAATTTGTAAATATATTGGGTCAGCGTAAAGCATTCTACATCGTCATCAACAGCAAAGCACTAAATTAGTATCTAAGGTAACCTCTGTTAAGATGATAAGCTACAGGTATCTTTAAGTTAGGAAAGAATTTCTTATTTGAAAAAAACAGTTATGTTTTTTAACTTCCTTTGTTTAACTGATTTATATATGCAGGTTAGTAGTACACTATATATGTATTTTTAAGCTTTTTAATTTTTTTAAATTTTAAGTTCCAGGATAGAATGTACAGATTTGTTACATAGGTATAAGTGTGTCATGGTGGTTTGCTGCACCTGTTGATCCATCCTTTAAGTTCCCTCTCCTTACCCTCAATAGGCCCTGGCCTTGGCCCTAGTGTGTGTTGTTCCCCTCTATGTGTCCATTGTTCTCATTATTCAACACACACTTATGAATGAGAACATGTGGTGTTTGGTTTTCTGTTCCTGTGTCAATTTACTGAGAATGATGGTTTCCAGCTTCATCCATGTCCCTGCAAAGGATATGATCTTGTTCCTTTTTATGGCTGCATAGTATTCCATAGTGTATATGTACCACATTTTCTTTATCCAGTCTATCATTGATGGACATTTTGGTTGATTCCATGACTTTGCTATTGTAAATAGTGCTGCAATAAACATACATGTGCATCTGTCTGTATAGCAGAATGAATTATACTCCTTTGGGTATATACCCAGTAATGGGATAGCTGGGTCAAATGGTATTTCTCGTTCTAGACCCTTGAGGAATCACCACACTGTTTTTTGCAATGGTGGAACTAATTTACATTCCAACCAACAGTGTAAAAGTGTTTCTATTTCTCCACAGCCTCACCCGCATCTGTTGTTTTTTGACTTTTTAATAATTGCCATTCTGACTGACATGAGATAGTATCTCATTGTGGTTTTGATTTGCATTTCTCTAGTAACCAATGATGTTGAGCTTTTTTTCATGTTTCTTGGCCACATAAATGTCTTCTTGTCTTGTCTGATTACCCTGTCCAGAACTTCCAATACTATGTTGAATAGGAGTTGTAAGAGAGGGTATCCTTGTCTTGTGCCTGTTTTCAAGGGAATGCTTCTAGCTTTTGCCCATTCAATATTATATTGGCTGTGGGGTTGTCATAAATAGCTATTATTATTTTGAGATATGTTCCATCAGTACCTAGTTTATTGTGGCTTTTTATCATGAAGGGATATTGAATTTTATCCAAGGCCTTTTCTGTATAGAGATAATCATGTGATTTTTGTCTTTGGTTCTGTTTATGTGATGGATTACGTTTATTGATTTGCATATGTTGAACCAGCCTTGCATCCCAGGGATGAAGCCAACTTGATCATGGTGGATAAGTTTTTTGATGTGTTGCTGGATTGGTTTGCCAGTATTTTACTGAGGATGAACATTAATGTTCATCAGGGATATTGGCCTGAAGTTTTCTTTTTTTGTTATTGTGTCTTTGCACAGTTTTGGTATCAGGATGATGCTGACTTCATAAAATGAGTTAGAGAGGAGTCCCTCCTTTTCAGGAGTTTCAGAAGGACTTATACCAGCTACTCTTTGTACCTTTGTTAGAATTTGGCTGTAAAGTTGTCTGGTTCTGGGATTTTTTTTTTTTGGTTGGTAAGCTATTAATTATTGCCTCAATTTCAGAACTTGTTGTTGGTCTATTCAGGGATTCGACTTCATCCTGGTTTAGTCTTGAAAGGGTGTATATGTCCAGGAATTTATCAATTTCTTCTAGATTTTCTAGTTTATTTGCATAGAGGTGTTTATAATATTCTCTGATGGTAGTTGTAGTTCTCTGGTGTCAGTGGTGATATCCCCTTTGTCATTTTTTTTTATTGTGTCTATTTAATTCTTCTCTCTTTTCTTATTAGTCTAACTAGTGGTGTATCTATGTTGTTATTTCTTTTTTCTTTCAAAAAACCCATGTCTGGATTCACTGGTTTCTTGGAGGGTTTTTTAATTCTATCTCCTTCAATCCTGCTCTGATCTTAGTTATTTCTTGTCTTCTACTAGCTTTTGGATTTGTTTGCTCTTGCCTCTCTAGCTTTTTAAATTGTAATGTTAGGGTGTTAGACTCCCACACTATCATTATGTGGTAGTCTAAGTCTCTTTGTAGATCTCTAAGAACTTGTTCAATGTTTCTGGCTGCTCCTGTATTGGGTGATATTGGTATTGGGTAAATATTCTAATACTTAGAATAGTTAGCTCTTCTTGTTGAATTGTTTCCTTCATCATTATGTAATGTCCTTCTTTTTTTTTTATTTCTCTTTGTTGGTTTAAAGTCTGTTGTGTCAGAGACTAGGATAGCAACCCTTGCTTTTTCTTGCTTTCCATTTGCTTGGTAAATTTTCCTTCATCACTTTATTTTGAGCCTATGTGTATCTTTGCATGTGAGATGGGTCTCTTGAATATAGCATTCAGATGGGTCCTGACTCTTTATCCAATTTGCCAGTCTGTCTTTTAATTGGGGCATTTAGCCCATTTACATTTAAAGTTAGTATTGTTATGTGTGAATTTGATTCTCTCATCATGATGCTATCTGGTTATTTTGCACACTAGTTGATGCAATTTTTTCATAATGCTGTTGGTCTTTATATTTTGATGTGTTTTTGCAGTGGCTGGTGCTGGATTTTCCTTTCCATATTTACTGCTTCTTTCAGGAGCTCTTGCAAGGCAGGCCTGGTGGTAACAAAATCCCTCAGCATTTACTTGTCTGCAAAGGATTTTGTTTCTCCTTCACTTATAAAGCAAAGTTTTATAAGCATTTAGAGAGGAACATAAACGATCTGATGGAGCTGAAAAACACAACATTAGAACTTCGTGAAGCATACACCAAGCATTCTGCTTTGTGAAGCAAAAGAAAGGATTTCAGAGTTTGAACACTACCATGCTGAAATAAGGTACATAGATAAGATTAGATAAAAAGAATGAAATGGAATGAACAAAGCCTCCAAGAAATGGGTTTCACTTATAAACTTAGTTTGGCTGTATATGAAATATTGGGTTGAAAATTCTTTTCTTTAAGAATGTCGAGGGGCCAGTCATGGTGGCTCACACCTGTAATCCCAGCACTTTGGTAGGCCAAGGCAGGTGGATCACGAGGTCAAGAGATCGAGACCATCCTGGTCAACATGGTGAAACCCCGTCTCTACTAAAAATACAAAAAATCAGCTGGGCATGGTGGTGCATGCCTGTAATCCCAGCTACTCAGGAGGCTGAGGCAGGAGAATTGCGTGAACCCAGAAGGCAGAGGTTGCGGTGAGCCGAGATAGCGCGATTGCACTCCAGCCTGGGTAACAAGAGTGAAACTCCGTCAAAAAAAAAAAAAAGAATGTCGAACATTGGTCCCCAGTCTCTTCTGTCTTGTAGAGTTTCTGCTGAAAGGTCTGCTGTTAGTTTGATGGGCTTGCCTGTGTAGGTGACCTGGACTTTCTCTCTGGTTGCCTATAAGATTTTTTTTCTTAGTTTTGACCTTGGAGAACCTGATGATTATGTGTCTTGGGTTGATCTTCTGGAGGAGTATCTTAGTCATATTCTCTTCATTTCCTGAATTTGCGTGTTGGCATGTCTTGCTAGGTTGAGGAAGTTCTCCTGGATAATATTCTGAAGTGTGTTTTCCAGCTTGTTTCCATGCTCCTCATTTCCTTCAGGTACTCCAATCAATCATAGGTTTAGTCTTTTTACAAAGTCTCTTATTTCTTGGAGGCTTTGTTCATTCCATTTCATTCTTTTTCTCTAATCTTGTCTGCATGCCTTATTTCAGCAATGTGGTCTTCAAACTGTCTAATCCTTTTTTCTGCTTCAGAAATGGAATGCTTTGTGTTTGCTTCATAAAGTTCCATTGCTGAGTTTTTCAGCTCATCAGCTCATATACGTTCCTTTCTAAACTGGTTATTCTAGTTAGCAGCTCCTCAAACCTTTTATCAAGATTTTTAACTTGTTTGCATTGAGTTAAAACATGTTCCTTTAGCTCAGCATATCTTTTTATTACCCATCTTCTGAAGCCTATTCTGTCAGTTCTTCATTGATTCATCCTCCATCCAGATCTGCACCCTTGCTGGAGAGATGTTGCAATCATTTGGAGAAGAGACACTACGGCCTTTTAAGTTCTCAGCGTTTTTTCATTGATTCTTTCTCATCTTCATGAGTTTGTCTAGTTTTAATCTTTGCTGACCCTTGGATGGGATTTTGTGGGGACTATTTTGTTGTTGATGCTGTTGTTGTTGCTTTCTGTTTGTTTTCTTTCAGTAGTGAGATACCTCTTCTGTAGGCCTGCTACGGTTTGCTGGGGGTTCACTTCAGGTTCTATTTATCTGGTTTGCTCCCATGCCTGGAGATGTCACTCAAGGAAGCTGTAGAACAGCAAAGATGGTGCCTGCTTCTTCTTCTGGGATCTCTGACCTCAAAGGCACCAACCTGATGGCAGTAGGATTGCTCCTGTATAGGATGTCTGACAACAACTATCAGAGGGTCTCACCCAGTTGTGTGGCAGAGGGAATAGGACCTGTTTAACAAAGCACTTTGACTGTCCTCTGGTAGAGGGGGTGTGTTTTGCTGGGGGAAACCCACTCATCTGGGCTGTCCAGATTCCTCAGAACTACCAAGAGGAAAGGTTAAGTCTGCTGGCCTGCAGAGACTGTGGCCACCCCTCCTGCTAGGGGCTCATGCCCAGGGAGATCCAGGTTCTGTCCCTGAGCCTCTGGCTGGAGTTGTTGGACTTCCGTCAGGGAAGCCCCACCCAGTGAGGAAGGATGAGTCAAGGTCAGGACTGAAGAGGTGCGGCTGCAGTCTGCCACAGCTGGTATGTTGGGCTTTGGGGGACACCTCTTGGAACCAAGCCATTAAGCCTCCCTTGAAAAGCCCGGCCTGAAGCTATAGAAATAGATGCTGCCGTTCCCCAACCTAAGCGCTTAGTGTGTTAGGCAGTTGTGAGTCCCAGTGCTGGCTGCTGCACCTTCCCCAAGGAGCTCAAAAGGCTTAGACAGTAGGCAGCCACAGCTGTGGGGCTGGTTGCCCCTCACCCCTGGGAGCTCAGCAGACTTAAGCAGATTCCAGCTGAGAGGCTGTTGCGAATCTCAGCTCCAGGATTGGGACCCGAGGCTCTGGTGGTGTGGGTTCGTGAGTGGGATTTTCTGATCCATGAGTTGTACAGTTCTGTGGAAAAAGCATGGTTTCCCTGGCTGGGTAGCATGCTCACTCACCACCTCCCTTGCCTGGGAAATGAGACCAATTTTATACACAATTTTTTCAAAAAATTAAAAAGGAGGGAACTCTTTCTACTTCATTTTATGAGGCCAGTATGACTCTGATATTGCAGGTCAAAGACCTCACAAGTCTATAGGCCAATATCTCTCATAAACATAAATGCGTACACACACATATACACAAAAAACTACTTAACAAAATATTAGCAAATTGAGTCCAATAACATATAGGAACAATTATATACCATGAAAGAGTGGTTTAACATTTGAAAATTTGTGGATGTCATGCACCATATTAATAAAGAACAAAACCAATATGATTACCTGAATGAATTCAGAAAAAAATGTTTTTTCAAAATTCAATACCCATTCAACAAATTAAGAATAGAAGAGCAATTCATCACTCTGATAAGAGGGATTTGTGAAAAAAAATTGCAGATATTATCATTCATTTAATGGTGAAAGACTGAATTATTTCCTCTAAGATCAGGATCAATACAAGAATATTGATTATCCCCATTTACATTCAATATTATACTGAAGGTTCTAGCTAGTGTTATACTGCAGGAAAAAGACATTAAAGACATATAAAATAGAAGAAAAGAAGAAAGCCCATCTTTATTTTTGGATAGCATAATCTTATATGTAAAAAAATCCTGAAGAATCTACAAAAAAGACTAGAATTAATTAGCAAGTTTAGCAAGGTTTCAGGAATCATGGTAAATTTACAAATTTTGTTTGTTTTCTGTATACTAGCAACAATCAATTAAAAAATTAAATTCTGAAAGCAATTTTATTTATGGTGATGACCTGTACACTGATGACTATAAAACATTTCTAAAAGCAATTCAAGAAGATCTAAATAAATGTAGAGATGTTTTTATGGATTGGCTAACCCAGTATTATTAAGATGACCGTCCTTTAGATATTGATCTAAAGATTCAAGGAAATCTCAATGAAAATCTGAAGCATTTTTGCAAATGCAACAAATTGTTCATGTTGAAATACATATAACCCGGTGTAGCCAAAATGATTTTTTTTTAACAATAACAAAACTGAAGAACTAATATTGCCTGATTTCACCATTTATCATAATAATAATCAAGGAAGTGTAGCATCAGCTTAAAGATAGACAAATAGACCAATAGAAAATAATAGAGTCAAAATGTAAACTCACATATGTCTAGACAAATAGCTTTCAGCAGGGCTAAAAAAATAACTCAGCTGATAATAAATAGCTTTTCTCAACAACCCTTTTATACTGTTGGATTTGCATGTTCAAGAAAAAGAAAGGTAAGAACTTCAACATGTATCTCTCACATTATATAAAACTTACTTAAAATAGATAATATAAATAGATGTAAAAACCAAAACTATAAATTTTTTAGAAGAAAACACAGAATAAATACTTTGTGACTTGGAGTTAGGCAAATATTTTTATCTATGACATTCAAAGGACAATCAATAAAAGAAAAAGTTAAAAATATCTTTTCCTTGAAAGACACTGCCAGGAGAATGAAAAGACAAAGCACTCCATGGGAGAAAATATTTTCAAATTACATATATGATAAAATGACTTTTATCCAGAGTATATAAATAACTCTAAACAAACAATTCCATTTTTTAAAATGAGTATGATTAGAATAGCACTCCACACAAAAAGAGATACAAATTGCAAATAAACTCATAAAAAGTTGTTCAACATAATTAGTCATTAGGAAAATCAAAACAAAACAAACATGGAAATGTTTGTTATTTTAATTGTTATGATGGTTTCATGGCTATATATATGTGTCAAAACTTGTCCAATTATATACATTAAATATGTGAAAATTATTGTATGCTGATTAGACCCCAGTAAAGCTGTTAACTTTTTTAAAATTTAAAAATATTATTTCAAGAATAAGATAACCAAACTATATTCTGGGAGCAAGTGTTTACAAATTATATATCTGATAAATGACTTATATCAATAATACATAAATAACTTTTACAACTCAAAAATAAGAAGGAAAACTAAAAATGGGAAAAAGAGGTAAATAGATGCTTCGTCAAAGAAGATATGTGAATGTTTAGCAAGTAGAGGAAATGATCATTAATCGTTAGGAAAATACAAATTAAAACCACAATGATATCCTATACATCCACTAAAATGGTTATAATCAAAAAGGTTGACAAAATTGGTGAGAGTATAAAGAAATTAGGAACCCTAATACACTGCTGATGGGAATGTAAAATGGCACTTTGGAAACTGGTTTGGGAATTTCCTAGAAAGTTAAACACATGCATACCTATTATGATTTAGCAAATAAACTCCTGGGTATTTACCTAGGAAAAATAAAAATCTATGTCCACAAAAACATGTTTATTTTGTTGTTCATAGCAGCATTATCTAGAATATCTAAAAATAAGAAACTGGTGAATTAATAAATAAAATATGGTATATCCATACAAATGATACTACTGAAAAAGAAATGACTACTCATCCATGCAACATGGGTAAACTCAAAAACATAATGCTGAATCAATTAAGCCAGACAAAAAGGCCACATATTAAATGATTCTATTTATATGAAATTTCTAGAAAAAAGCAAAACAGAGAGATAAAAAGTATGTCAGTGGTTTTCCGTGGCTGGAAGAGTGAGAAGCAATTGACTACAAATGGGCACAAGGAAACTTTTTTAGGTAATGGAAGTATTTTAATCTTAGCTTGTGGTGATGGCTGCAGACCTGTGTAAACTTACTGAAACTATTGCACCCTACATGTACAATGTATCAGTATTATGGTAAGTAAATCATACTTTAATAAAACTGTTAGTTAAACAATCAAAAAGATATCTATGCTGGAAGTAGGGACTTGAGACTCATTAGCATATAGATGATGATTGTAGCCGTAAAAGTAGAGAAAACATCTAGGGAAAGTCTATTGAAAGGGAGTACATAAGAAGCTGGGACAGATCCCTGTGGAGCAGCAACACTTAGAGGATTTAGCAAAAATGAAAATGAGTAAACACAGCTACAGAGGTAGAATAAAAATTAAAGAAATATAGTATCTCAGCAAATAAGTATTTCTAGGAGGGGGCTTGTCATAAAGATATCAAATACTTCTGATAGGTTAAGGAAGAAAAAGACTAAAAATTGTTTGATAGTGGTCACCTAAGACCTTGGCATGAACAGTTTTTGAGGAGCAAATGGGACACAAGCCATTCTGGAGTGAACTGCAGAGTGAGTGGGAATAACGAATGCAAACAGGAGTATCGGGAGCCTGGCTCAAGTTTATCTGAAAAAGGAAGGATTTCTTTCCAGGTGAAGCTGGAAATGACAGGAGATAGAAGTGCGAGATTTTGTTTTAACAGAGGATTCAGCAGCATATTTTAGTATGGGAAAGAAATGAAGGAAAGAGGTTGAAGATGCAGAAGAGGACCATAATTTTAATCATTAATTCCATGAGGGAGCAGAAAAAGATGGGATTGAAAGCACAGATTGAAGGATTAGCATTAAACAGTACAGGACAATTCTTCCATATAGAAGAGTAAAGAATAGTATTAAAGTGAATTTGTAGATTTCATGGCATCAAGGAAAGGCTTGTATGATGGCTTCTATTTTCTTTGTAGAAAGCAAGGTTATTTGAGAGTGGAAGGAGAAGTCATAATACCAAGGATTTGAGGGGAATGGCACACTTTAAGGACCTAGAATTAGGTTAGTGATCATTAATTTGTAATGATACCAGTCTATCCAATTGTGTATTTTTCTCTAGGAGCAAGAAGATGGACAGTTTGATTCATGGAGGTTGGCTCCATCAGAAAGCCAGTAGTGCAAGGATGTTTAGAGTGATGGTAACAGAGCACTTGGAATGATAGATCATGGATGAACAAGAGTGAAGCCCTTGGGGGCTGATAGACATTGTCTTCACTTTCATTCCCCTGAATAAAGTCTAAGACAATGACTTGAGGACAGGTAGCTGATTTGAGAGAGAGCCCAAGATACAGGAGTGAAGGAATGGGGAAAAAAAGTCAGGAAACAAGGGAAAGCTGATTAAAGGGTGCATTTTTTGAGCTGCATATCATTGTGGCGACTGCAGCTGAGTCCTACTGGAAACCCTCTGAGGAAGCCTGTAGAATGTGCCTGGGAATTATCCCTCTGTAGGGCAGAAAGCTGACACGTTAATCCACTAATTCCTGTCACCCTTTGCTGGAGAATTATTTCTAGGAGCATTAACTATCCCCATCCTTCCAGGATACCTTGCCAGGGCTGAACAAACTCTCTGGCTTCAGAAAAATCCCAGAGCAGAAAATTGAAAGAAATGGGGAGGATTGGGCTTGAGGTGAAATACTGACAGCATCTAAAACCCCACAGGAGTTTTCCATCACCAGCTTCAGCTAAAAACTGAAGTAGGCCTAGGGGCATATAGTATAAGATGAAATTGAACCAGTTTATGAAAGTTCTTATGCAGTCAAAGTAATTGAGGAAATAACTTAGGATAATAGACAGAGTTCTTTGATTATACAGAAATTATTTATGTCCTCTGAGCTATTGATTTATCATCGGTAAATGGGGATGAGATTACCCAATTTGTGTGATTACTGCTAGAATTAAAAGTCCTTATTATGTAACGTGCTTAATACAGAGCCTGGCATGTAGTAAGATATACAGAATAAATGCTATGATATTATTGCTATTATCTATTGAAGGATTAGAAATGCTAATAACTACCTGCATTATGGATAATAATGGACTAATTCATATTTTATATATAATATCTTTGAATATAATATTCAAGTTTACTATTTAACTTGAATGTAATATTTCATATGACAAGACATTACAGTTTTGTTTGGAAGAACACTAAATTTTGGTTCCTTTTGAAATAGTTTTATCATAGAATGGCTGTTGGGAAAATCGTAAATGTAATCTAATTCCCATGCATTCTTTCTCCTTTGGTTAGGATTTCAGTTTTTATTAAACTAGAATGATTTATTTATTTTTAGAGAAATCACCAGAGATGTACTGTTGGTTTTGTTTTTTAAATCTTTTCTGTTTTTAAACCTATTCAAACACAAGAAACAATCTAAATGCATTCTATTCTCTAACAACCTCTGATGTCAAGTAAGTTTTCTGTAATTCTAGCTTAAATCTTAAATGCTGCAGTTTTGTTTTTACTCATCTTCTTCTCAGTAGAGAAAAAAGGAACAGCTGGTTACTATTGTCAGTTTTCTATTGTTTGGAATTTATTAAATATGCAACACTTGTGAATACATAGATATAAATATATATTTCCTTCCGGATATAGAACTCCCATTGCTTCTCTTTCAAGAATGATAGAATTTTACATGGAGAAGCTTTAGACCTATTCTAGTCCCAGTATATAGGCTGATTAATTAATACTAGTTAAAATATTATTTATTGTCATCTGGCATGTCTTGTGATACATTGCCTGTTTTGTTCTTTGCTCAACTATCAATTGGAATTGATAGTTGGATATATTGCAGTCCAACACACAATCTTTGCATATTAATATTAACTATTAAGCCATTACATGATATTTTCCCCAATTTATTATTTGTTTTTTAATTAAGTTTATAGTATTTTTGCCTTACAGGTTCATAATTAATATTTTGTCAGATATATATTTTTTCTCTTATGAATTTTTTTTTTTTGGTTTCATGCATAGAGATGCCTTACTCACCATGAGCTCTTATCTGAGTTCATCTATATTTTACTCTGACCCTTTAATATATATATTTTTTTGAGACGGAGTCTTATATTTTTATTCTTTTTTTTTTTTTTTGAGACAAAGTCTTGCTCTGTCTCCCAGGCTAGAGCACAGTAGCACGATCTTGGCTTACTGCAACTTCCACCTTCCAGTTTCAAGTGATTCTCCTGCCTCAGCCTCCCAAATAGCTGGGATTACAGGCACCCACTATCACGCCCAGCTAATTTTTGTATTTTTAGTAGTGATGGGGTTTCATCATGTTGACCAGGCCGGTCTCAAACTCCCAGCCTCAGGTGATCTGCCCGCCTCGGCCTCCCGAAGTGCTGGGATTACAGGCGTGAGCCACTGCACCTGGCCTTTTTTATTCTTTACCTATATTCTATTCTTTACCATGAAGTGCGTTTTAAGAGACTTCGACTCCTGCTTTATGGAAATCCAGATACACTGTATTGTTGGATATCCCTGGTTTGGGCACATAACAAATATTGAATGAGTGTTTTATGAAAATGACAATCATAAATAAAATAAATTTTTAATGAACCTTATTTGATCAAAGTGACTTTTTTATATGTTAAAAAGTATGCTTTTAAAAATCCATTGTGGATTTTTCCTAGGAATCAATTTGAAGTAGTATGTTTCATCTTTAGTCTTCTACCACATCTCTTATTCTCTTGCTGTGCAGCGTAAACTTCATCAGAATATTAACTCTGTTCTCTTTATTATTTTTAGTTAGCTTTTATTACCATTGTCAAGCTTACAGATTTCCTTGTAGGCACACATCTCTTTAATATGTATAGGTGCTGATTTTTTCCATCTATGAGAATCATTAGTTTTGCATAAAGACTGTATCCATTTTTAGTTACATTCTGGAAGTTAACATTGATATCCATGAAATTATATGCATCATCTGTGTCAAAAATTTCTATTCATTCTTTTAACTTATCCTGAATACATGTTGTATTAATATTTAAACACTGTGTTGTTTCTGATCCCCTTATTAGAAAAATATTTTCTTCTGTGTATTTGTGAGCTTCTTACTTCTTACTTTGCTTCCTGTCAAATTTGACATCCTCTACAACAGCAATGTCAAATGGATGGAATTCACTGTAATGATGGAAATGTTCTGATCTGCACAGTCCAATACAGTAGACATAGGTGAAAACTTGAAATGTAGCTAGGGCAACTAAGGAACAAAATTTTACTTTTAATTTAGTTTTAATTTTAGTAGCCACATGTGTCTATTGGCTACTGTATTGGATAGCACAATTCTATAGAGTAATTCCTTACCCTTCCATTAATATATATTCTTAGATGATTAGGAGTGTACAACTGTATTTCTGTAATGTATTATTTATTAATATCAGGTGCTTGCTTTTCCTTACTATTTTGCAAATAAAAATGATAACATTCATTGTAGGAAAAATGAAAGAAGAAAAACAGAAAATATAAAGAAGAGAATAAAGCAAAGATTACTACTACTAACTAACTGCACAGGCACACACAGACACACATAGAGTGTTATACTTGGCTAAGTGCTTTCTGTACATAATATATTATTTTATTTTTAAACACCTTACTGATTGTACAGCTAATACATGTTTATCTCTAGAAAAAAATTTAAAAAACATTGAGGATTAAAGTGAAGTGTCACAATGTATAGATTAACCACTTTTATTACTTTGTGTTTTTCTTTTTCTCACAGTATTGTTTCTAAGACCTATGGGTAGATGGTGTGCAGGTAGGTAGGTAGACAGCTGCATATGTAGACAGGCATTTTCAAAAATTGAATTATACTATATGTAGGGTGGGCCAATAAAAGTATACACTTTCTCTAAGAAAACAAAATTACGTGTCACTATGGGTATGTATCATCCATAGTGATATTAGTGACCATTTTGAACATTTGTAACTTTAATAAAAATACATATTGGTTAACACTTATCCACTGGATTTGTCTATTTTTTAATTGTATCTTGCTTTTTATATCATGAGCATTTTTCTCTAATATAAAATAAAATTCACAAATGTGATTTTAATGGCTTCGTCGTAGTCAATTTATTATCTCTATACCATTAACCAGTTTCCTATTATTGGACAGTTAGGATGCTTCTCCTTTTTTACTACTATAAATAGCATTACACTCTACATATTAGTGCCTAAAATAATTTCATTATTTTCATATCTAATTATTTTATCTCGGATTATTTCATTAGTATACATTCTTAAAAGTGAAATCACTGGCCCAAATGAAATGAATGGATTTGAGATCCTTGGTATATATTGCCAAGTCAAATCACCCTCCAGAAAGTTCCTTGTTGCTTATAGAAGAAAAAAAATTATTGTTCTATTTTTATGGTTTAATCATTTTTATGTTTTGTTTTGTTTTGTTTTTGAGATGGAGCTTGCTCTGTTGCCTAGGCTGGAGTGCAATGGTGTGATGTTGGCTTACTGCAATCTCTGCCTCCCAGGTTCAAGAGATTCTTTTGCCTCAGCCTCCTAGTAGTGTGTGCTACCATGCCCGGCTAATTTTTTATTTTATTTTTTATTTTTAATAGAGACAGGTTTCACCATGTTGGTCAGGCTATTGGTCTAGAAATCCTGACCTCAGGTGATCCACCCACCTTGGCCTCCCAAAGTGCTGGGATGACAGGTGGGAGCCACAGGGCCTGGCTTCACCTTTTCTTTGAACTTTTAAACTTCTTTTAGGACTCAGGATTGTTTTATAATAAACATAACTTTCAAGAGTTTAGCAAAGTAATTAATTTGTTATACAGCTAGTGCTTGACTTACGACCACGGTCAGGACCGCGGACCAGTTGTAACACGATTTGGTCGTAAGTTGAGTAGGCTATATGTACAGTACAGTTGAAATGGTGCACGCGGCGATGGTAGTGCTGCCGGAAGCTGGTCCTCACTGTCGTACGCCCAGCTGGGCAACTTTTGTGCTGCCAGACGCGGAGCAGTCGAACAATGTAACTCTTCATTTTTTTGCTAGCAAAGGTTTTCAGATATAAGATTTTCATTGTATAAATTGTTTCTTTCTAGGGTGAACAAGGAGAAAAAGGAGATCCAGGTCTGGCTGGCCTTAATGGAGAAAATGTAAGCCTAACTCTTTTTTCGGATACTCTGTTTACATTTTGTCACTAAAATATGCTATTAAATGCTATTAAGATTTACCTATTTTTGGCAGAGCCAGCAATGATCCAACACAATTAAGAATCATGGTGTTGTTTCACATGGCTCAGTAGAGGCCTAGTGTTTTTAGTTTCATTTCATTGGCTTTATAAAGGCCTTTCTTCCTTGATGTTTTGTGCTTACACATTTTCTAGTCTTCTTTTTCTGTCTTTTTTCATCTTACATATCTTCTGCTGTGGCCTATGCTTTTACCAGTGGTTCACTTTTCATCTCAGTCCGAATCTCCATCTAGTCTACAGATGGTGTCTGTATTTGGTAGGCTTTCAATGATGGAAAGAAAGGGTGGAAGTGAAGGGAAACTAAATCTATATTGCTCCCTTCACAGCACCAGTTCCTCAGCCTCAGGGATAACATTGCCTGTGATATCCTTGGACCCCAGTCATCTCCTTCCCTTCCCATCAGGACAATTATCCTCCCAGAATTGCACTCCAGATTTTAGGATAAAGTGTGAAGGATGGCCCAAATGTGGGTTTTGCTCTGAAATGTAATTTTATTTACATTTACTCACTATTTACTATAGATATGTTAACTTTACTGGTAGGGGAAGTATCCAAAATGAGAATTAGTTTTTCCCTCAGCTTCCTTTTGTCACTTGCATAAAGGACCTGAAGGGCCACACAACTTACAAAAGAATAAGGAAAAACTATGAGACTCTATCTAGCTCCCTAATGCTCTAGATGTGGTAGGAAATCCATTTTGTATGCAGTAGACCATTACAATGGAAGAGAGGCTGAAGACCAATCTTTTGAGCCTGAGGAGAAAGTCATAAGGATATCTCATGTGTGTGTGTTGGGGGGGAGTCTTCCAAAAAAGAAAGACCCTAGTAACTCTAGTAGTAATAGTAGTTAATGTTTCTATGTATGTTAACTACTAAACAACTTTCTTTTATAAAATACTAAAATTGACCTTTAATTCTAAATATCTGGCTGAAAAGTCTGATTTTCCCAGTAAATCATGCTACACATCATTGCTTATTTTTCAGTGCTAAAAAAACTGACTCTGCAAACTAAAGTAATTCAGTGTTTATGACAGTTCACTCTGACTTTCAATAAGCCCAGGTATACATTCTTTAAAAATGAAAGGTATTAGAATGGCTATTTGGATTTGAATTAAAGTCAAGCCATGATGGAAATTATAACTTCAGAAATATTATCTTAGACTGCATGGTAAATAAGCTCAGTGGGCCAGGTGACTCCAGCTGCTTTCTAAGTCAGAGTATATTGGAATGCTTTATTATTTCTACTAAACAAATTCAAATTCAACAGCCTTTTTTTTTCATAGCCTTTATTGTTGCATTTTATATATATCTTAATGTCAATGTATCTTATAATAACTTCTTTTGTGCCAGCTTTCTCATAAAATGGGCCAGCTCACTTTGGAAAGTGTAAATGATAAATTAAAGGGTAGCATGTAGCAGTTCAGTCTTTCTCAATGTGGCCCTGCTGGCATTTTGGCAAGACAATTCTTTCTCAAGTCAGACTGTCTTGCAAGAGTGGAATGTTTAGCATCCTTGAAGCTCACCAACCTAATCTAAATGCCAGTAGCAGCCCCTAGTCATTGGGATAAGAAAAAATACACTGATATTTTCCTCAGTGTGTCTTGACTGTATATGTATGTGTATGTGTATGTGTATGTGTGCATGTGTGTGTGTATGTGTGTGCATTCCTAAACTTTTGGTTGATCTCTATGGCATTACTAAACAAATGCATTCTCATGTTTCCATTCTAGTTTATATAATGCATACCAAACATATATTTAAGTTTTCAAAAATTTGAATTGCTAGAATTTAACCTTGAAAATATAAGACTTCATCTTTACACACAATCTAGTGTATAATTAAATAATTTTGATTGTGGCCTAATACAAAATATATTTAACAAAGGTATCTTATAATGGACTTGAGAGCGAGTATTATAAAGTTGTAATTGCGACCTTTAAAACCAGGCTATCTGGGTTCAAATCCCAGCTCTGCCACTAACTAGCTGACATACTACTTGGTAAATTACTGATCCTCTCTGTGCCTCAGTTTCTTTATTTGCACCATGGAATGATAATTTCAATAGTACTTACTATAGGGGAAAAGATAATTTTCCTTCACCTCTGAGGGGCTCAGTCTGCTGAAATGAACTGACAATAGACAGATTAACAGGAGAAAAGGCATGCAGATATATTAATGTGCATACAGTGGGAGCCATAAAAAATATGAGACTCAAAGAAAGCCCAGATGGCTGAAGCTTAAATAGAGCCCTCTTTATAGGAGAGAAGGAGATGATGGGTAGTAAATTATTTTCAGAAGAATGGAATGGGACCGAGTTAACAATAGCTGTGGACAAGTTACAGAAAGGTGTGGGCTGGACCTGCACTGTGAAGAAAAGTTGTCTTATGCAGATAAAGACTCCCAGGTAATCTCTCAGAGCTGCCTTCGGAAGAATAGATGAAGAGTCTGCCTGGGCATGGTGACAACTTTTAGTTTATTCTCTTCTCCAGAGATTAATTTTCCTGGTTATTTGATTAGATTCATGCAAAATGGGTTTTAAGGCAAATTGCTTTTTTTGGAAGAAAACCTCTCAGTCTGATAAAGAAAATTCCAGAGAGAGCCCGTCCCTGTGCTCCAGGAGGGGTTGAGGGAGAAACAAGAGAAGATTAGAAAGTTCTTGGATCTGAGGCAACTTCTAAGGCTTTTGAGTTTCTTTAATTCAAAAGTACTCAGCATACCAAAGCACCACACTTTGGGGTTGTCATTCTCTGTGCCCCAAAATTACCTCATGGATTTTTTTTTTGTGAAGATTAAAGGGACTATCATACAGAAAGCATTTAGAACAAAGCAAGAACTATATAAACATTCAATATTAGAAACTGGGTTAAATAAAACACATTTAGCACTAATAGGAGCTTTTTAAAATTTATTTGTTTTTTGTGGGGTTATACAATCTTAGGAAAGTAGATTTAATTGTTGAGTTGTCTCTTTTTCTGAATCTATATTATGGTCTTTTAAATATCCCTCATTAGAATTACAGCATCTGATGTTTCTAAAATTATCATGTTAATCTCCTTATACCAGCACAATCTGTACTACAGAATTCAAAAATATTAAAATCACAAAACTAGAAAAATCGGCTGGCAACAGCTGTTGACACTGCTAGAGAATAAGATTAAGTCATGGGAAGCTTATGAAAAGAATTAATTGATGGGTTAAAATTTTTAACAAATAATATTTTTATATTATCTTCTGATTTTTAAAGATGTGACACCCCATTAAGTAGTAGTAGGTACTCCAACAAAAATTAATTTTATAGTCTACCTGCTTTTATAATTCTTGTTATAATACTGCTCTTCAGCTTTTATCTTGTCTTTAGATAACGGTTTCTGTCTCCACATTACATGCAGAGTCAACTACTGTGCTTTTGAGAATTTTTATATGCATGAATTTTACTGAGAACCTTCATAACAGATACCCATCTTTCTCAATATTGAATTCAGAGTCTGTTCCATTTGGCTCTTTATGCCCATGGTGAGTGCTGTGTCCTTTCTCCCCAGCACTCAATAACCATCGATAGCAGCACTAGTGTGACACAAGGAGAAAAACCGCATTTGAGAAAAGCATTACTGATCTGTTTTTCAGAGCCTATTACAATGCCATGGCCTTAACAACATTATACTTTGTCACAGGAAGATGTGAGTTACATGGGGCCACTTTAATGGCCATAAAAGTAGAAGCGTGACAAGTCCAATGCTTCTCAATTGCATTTTATCCTGTGTGAGTTAAAGCACAGTTGTTACGTATCCATCAAACTGATATAAAACTGAACAAGAAAGAAAAATCAGTTATCCCTTAAGCTTGAACTTGAAAAATAAAAGCAACATTTATTAGGTGCCTATCATGTGCTAAATGTTTCTACAACATATGATTCTAAGAACAACCCTTCAAGAAAACTATTACTTATTATACCTATTATATAGGAAAGCTTACCTAACTTACCCATGATTATATATAAAAGGCCATTCCTCTTCTGACTCTCTTGAAATCTACATCTGTGAAGTCTTAGACACCTCCACTAGAATTAGGCAACTGTGGGAAATACTTCCTGCATACCTGCTATATACTTCAATGATAATATTCACATCAACTTGTAATTGGCTGCATCATCCCCCTCATCTCTCCCTGCCCATAGTTAATTGAACCAGGGAGAGTTAGCTGATTCAACTGCCAATACGTTGCTTCCCTAGAAATTACAACTAGGATTGATTTGTCAGGGAGGAATCTTTAAAAATTTTAGTGTATTATTTTATGCCTACAAAAATAATATATATAACATATATGATAGTTATAAATCATAAATATAATGAGAGCACCACTGTACCCAGAACTCAATGTGAGAACTAAGACATCATCCTCCACATGGAATCAGCCTCTGTGGTTCACCATATACTATCCTCCACTCCAGAGTTAACCATTTTTCTAAATGTTGTGCCTAATGTTTCCTTTCATTCTTAAAAATTATATTTCACACTTACACATTTATAAGGAGTATATAGTTTAGTCTTACATGTTTGCATATGTTCGATAATATTTGTTGAATAAATGGATACCCAGGGTTTTTCTCAGCCATTTTTTTCACGTTTGTCTTTTCTCTGCCTAGTTTTATACAAGCAAGAAGACAGAATCTCTTTTTAATAAATTTAATAAATTTCTCTGCTCAGTGAATGGTATAACTTCCTAGGCACTTACTTAAGCACATTGGCCTCGAGAGTTTCCTTCTCCTCCACTTCTGGCATATCTGCCAGTCTTGCTTCAAGTATGTGCCAACTCTGACCACTTCTTACCATCTCCACTAGCACAACCCTGTCCCAGCTATCCTGTTCTCTTTCCTGGAAAAGCTGTCATAGCCCCTTTTCTACTCCCACTCTTGCTGCCCATAATCTGCATTCCAAATTGCAGCCAATGTGAATTTTTTTTTTTCAAATTCACTCCTTTATTCTGGGATGTATATTCCAGGTAACACAACTCACAAAAATACCATCAGACATTGAAAACTAAGGCCATTCTGTGAGTTACTTTTAAAACTTGGTGTTTTGCACATAATCTTTAAAAAAATGAATTACCAAAACCAAGGTTTTCTTCTGAAATAAAAATTTAATGTAGTTACAGGAAAACTTTAGGGCTATATGGTTTGTGGGGATTTTTGTAAACATATTCACATCATGTCATTTTCTTGCTTAAAACACCTAAGTGGTTTCCCATTGCATGTCAAACAAAACCCTTCTTCCTCATCATGGTCTGCAATTCCTTATATACCATGACCCCTGGCAAACCTTGACTTAATACCCTACTCCTTACCTGCGTGCTCATGACACTCCTTTTACCTTGGTGAACTCTGTGCTTCTTGTTCCCTTTGCCCCCACACTTCTCCCCAGATCATTGCATGGCTGGATCCTTTTTTTTTAGTTTGTGCAAATTCATGGGATACAAGAGAACTTTTTTACACATATATAATACATAGTGATCAAGTGAGGGTGTTTAGGTTATCCATTTTCTGAATGAAATACATTTTTTTTAACATGTACTCATCCTACTCTGCTATCAAACATTGAATTTATTCCTTCTATCTTACTGTATGCTTGTATCTTTTTACCCGCATCATTTCATCCTCCCTCTACCCCTCACTCTTTCCAGTCTTTGTTATCTGTTTTTACACTTTCTACCTCCATGTGTTCAAAATATTTTGCTCCCACATCTAAGTAAGAATGGAATATTTGTCTTTTTGTGCCTGGCTTACTTCGCTTAACATAAAAACTTTCAGTTCCATTCATGTTGCTGCAAATGACAGGATTTTATTTTCTTATGGCTGAATAGTACTTCGTTGTGTATATATAGCACATTTCCTTTATCCATTCATCTGTTGATGGACACAGAATGATTCTCCATTTTTGCTAGGATCCTTCTGAAACAATAAATGTCACCACCACACAAGGGCCATTTCTGACACCCTACCTGAAGTAGCAGCTCTCTCCTCTTTCACTTTTATCACATTCAGCCTGTTGAACTGTTTATTGTCAGTCACTCTCCTCTTATTATGTGAGTTCCTTGAGAACAGAAATCTTGACGCTGTTAAAGAAAAAAATTATTGACACTCGTTTTTAAAAAGTGATACGGAAGACATTTTATTCCAGACTATTGCAATAGGGGAATTGCAATAGGGAGAGAGATCAGGTTCAACTCTAACTACAACAAAGACAAGTGGGGATTTATAGCCAATGAGCAGAGGGAGGGAAGTCACTGGGTAGAAAATTAAGAGGAGACATAAGGGTAGAGTGATTCTGACTAAACTGATCTAAGAAGATTCTTGCTAAAGACAGGCCAAAGACTTAGACATCAAGGTAGGGGACAGAGAACATGATCTCCTCAAAGGTTACAGAATGGAGAACAGATTTTAAGGGTGAGAGATTTTCTATACATGTACTTAGCAAGATTCTTGCTATAATTGAGCTTGGCAGAACAAAGACAGAATGGGGGCCACGTCCCAGGCCTAGTTGAGAAGAGAGCTCAGAGGACCCTGACTAAAGTTTGGTGATGGAGATAATCTTCATTAATTTCTTGTTCTTTTCTGTATCTCTAAAGTATTACTAATCAATGGAAATATAATGACAGCTACAAATTCAAGATGAATGTAAATACATTCTTTTTTCTAGTAGTCAAATTAAGAAAAGTAAAAGGAGACAAGTTGAAAATACTTTTAATAATATATTTTATTTAATACAATATGTCCAACTGTTATCATTTAAGCATATAATTTAAAAATTATTTGTGAGATATTTTATATTTGTTTCTTACACCAAATATTGTAAATCCAAGTGTTTTATACTCACAGTAAAACTCAATTCAGTAATCACATTTCAAGAGTTCAAAAGCTACACGTGGCTTCAGAATTTAGTACAGGTCTAAAGGCCAGAAGTGACTTCACACAAGGTATGCAATATGCTTATTGAATATGCAAATGAAAGAACAAGCGAATTAATAATAAATCTATTCACAGAAATGGCAAATTTTTTCCCTCAAGTGTTTACAATATGCTGTTGCCAAGTTCTGCTCTGGAAACATGTATAAATAGATTATGGTTGCCTGATTTGGGAGGAAATGGATATTGCAAATAATAATACTATGTCTCAAATATTGTTTAATTTTTCACTCATCTTTTTTCTATAAATATTCCAAGGTAATGATTGAAAAAGCATAACTATGAGTTTTATACATGAAGGCATTTATGCAACTACAAGGTTTTTTGCCCAATTAGATATTGTTTTCATCCACTAAAAATGTTTTTCTTAAAGTATAATACTACAATTTTCACATACTGTCTGCAACAGGCTTATTTTAAGTATCCAATTTTCTTTTGTTTCTTTCATTTCATCACTGGTGTCTATATTGAGTACAGGTGATGGCGTTTGGCATTATTTATTCACTACAAAATGTCAGGGCAGTAATAGCTGAGTCTTTCAGCTAGGATCAGTAAGATGCTCCGATTTACTGTGCATTGTGTGGCTTCAGAATATTTCTTTTTTTTTTCTATTATTGTTCTTCCTTCATCGAGTCCTTAAATTAAGGACAAAAGAAGATTTTTTTTCCTATTTACCATGTAGTGAGGATGTGTCTATCTAACTTTCTATGTACACTGTGAATTTATGCAGCTGTAGAGCTGATCTCCTCTGGTACAATCTATTGTAATAGTGTCGAAAGCTGACATTACTTAGTCAGATCAACTAAATACCCACTAAAACATCCAGCAGTCCAGAGGACTTATGAAAATATTTATCTGATATTCTATCTATGTCATATATAGTTTCATTTGACATCTTTATAAATCTAGGTAAAAAAGATAGGAATTAGACAACTAAAACATAGTTTAAAACAGGCGAGAGATTACATTTTAGCTCCAGTTGTGTGATAGCAAAAGAATGCATCTTTCATTCCTTTTCCCCTCACAATTAGATTTCTTGATAGAGACATAAAAATGTTTTTGATTTTACTCTTGAGTTTTTTTGGCAAGCTTTACAAAGGCCAAATCAATGCTAAATCAGAGGTATTTACAACATCCACAAATTTAATCCAAAGTGGATACTTAAAAGCTCATATAGATCTAAATGATATTCTCCCAGATGGTGAATTAATGTAATTTTAGCAGGAAGCAAAGTTGCACAAATATGCAGTATTGAGGACTCGCACTGATTTAATGTATCTGTGCCCACTACGGCACAGATGTTGCTTATCATTTTAGTGCCAGTTGTCTCTATTTCTCTCTATACTACAAAAGGAAGAATGGGATTTGAAACTTTAGTAAATTATGATTTATTTTGTTACTAGTGACTTGTTAGAAATTAAACCTTTCTTTGAAGTCTGTATTGGTTATATTCTTTCTACAGGGTTCAAAAGGTGACTTGGGTCTTCCTGGTCCACCTGGCCCAAAAGGAGAAAAGGTATTGTGTTTACCCAGCAAAGCCCAAGCTTTCTTTAAGAAAACCCTGACAACCTATGCAGTGACTTCTCACTGATACTGTTTATCTCCCAAAAGCATTTTAAAGTTAACCAAAGCCTGTTACATTAATAGCATCTGAATAAGAACAGCCTTTTTATTCATTTAATAAGTTTGAAAAGACTAAATGCACAATTGCTAGTTGGCATTAACTTGTATTTATAAGATTTCCCTTTTCTCGCCCTTGCTTAACAGCATTAGGTATTCAATCACCAAATTAGCAAGTGTGGCCTGTATTGGAAAATTTTGCCAATAACACTGAGCTGCTACTATAATGGTGAGGCAAGTGGCTTTTGGAAAAACCTAACTTTGTATCTCAGTCTTAGTCTAACTATTCCATTTTCTGCCACTTTTTCTCATAAAATAAGCTATTTCACAATGACATGGTTGCAATGACCTTGAAAAGGAAAATAAGAAATAGTAAAAAGCAAGGGTTGTTTTGAATAAAGTAGTTGAGTGATCCCAATTTGATGAAAATTGTATGTGTATGTGTTTTGCACTGTATTTTGTTCTCCGTTCTTAGCACGTTTAGAAATCCTTGTCTGTCTTCAATATTTGTCTATATGTTAAAGGTGATCTTGCAAATGAGTCCTCAGTGACTGATTAAAGCCACATCAGTGTTCCTTAGCAACTATTGTCTATTTTAATTCAATTGTTGCAAAAAACAATGCATACACAATGCTAAGTTTTAACTTTCTAGGTGGCTATATTTGTTGAGAAAAGAGAAAGTCCTAAAGATACTCAACGTGAGACTACAGCACCCTGGTACCCCATGCTATACAGTACATGGCCTCCATAATGTGCAGCTAAATAAGAAACATGGCAAGGGTGATTGGTCTTAGTGTTTGAGAGTTCCTGTGTAATAAATAGAGTTTCCAGGACTGTAAAGTATAAGGGGACATGGAAATTGGAAAATGGTGAACTTTTAGATGAACCATTTTTTAAAGATGTTGAATAGTTGTTGATATATCCACCTGGAAATTTGTATTCATATAGATCAGCAAAGCAATTTTAGTATTCAAAAATACATAAATATAGGCAAAGCCTCTTACAGTTGATGGCAAATGTGATGCCAATTCAGCAGAGCTTTAGAAGAGGCCATGGGACTGCTTCTTGCAGCTGGGAGGCATGAAATGGGGAGATCCACTTATTATTTCTGCTGATCCTCATACTAACTTTGTCAGACAAATTGTCTATTGCTGTGACACTTCCCAGCTGTTCCACTGGCAAGTAACCATACTTGAAAATATATTATTTCTAATTTTGGATTAGTAGACAAAAGAATAGAAAATTAGATTATTTTAGCTTTCAAAACAAGTCCTACTTTTGCAAAAACAATGGAATATACAAGGTGATTTTTATATCATGAGAGCTAAAAGGGGATGATAAATTTTCTTTGTGTGGAGAATTTTATCAGGATTAAATTCCATTTTTCTATTCTTCAAGATTTATCTATAGATACTGCTTCTATTCACTTATAAATTTATAATATACAAAAAGGGACTAGTGGTAATTGCAGCTTTTCTTTATTTTAGGGAGATAGAGGACCCCCAGGACCACCAGCCTTACCTGTAAGTATTCTTGAAATCAAAATTCAAAATTGAAAGCCGTTATTCTATTTATTATTCATATTACTTCATGACTAAACCAGGATTTAAATCACAGACTTAAGAATTGAAGGTGACTTCAAGTACATGTAGATAAAACTCCACATTTTAAAGATGGGCATCTGCCCACAACAGTGAAATACTTGACCCAAGTTCATACAGGTGGTTACAATAAAAGTCTGAAATCAGTACCTACCATGAGCAATTTTCTCTGTCCTCCATATGGTTCATAATTGTGTCTCCTAAATGTTTGATTATGCACTCTTAACATCAGGTTTAAAGTAAATGGAATCAGATACAGTCCTACTTGCTTTAAAAACTGTAAAAGGACGAAACAAATTGTAATTATCCAGTGAGTAAAAACGGCTACCTGTTTAAATTGATAGTTACATTCCCCCAGCACTGTCTAAAACCATTATTTTCCTCTATGATTTGCTTCTAAAATTTGCAGATTATAAAAATGGCAATATTTTAGTGACAGATTTATGAGAAAAGTTTATAATGTGCACATAATGAGATTGTTCTCAATTAAATGGTACATCATATATGAAGCATTTAATAATAAATATATGATACTCTTAAATTCAGATACAATTTACTATTACAGAGTTCCTTCATAGGCCATTAAAGATTCTCATTTAACTTAGATAAGACTCTAAGCCTAATGGAAAACAGGACAGTTTTAAAAAAAAAATCTTCTACAGCCTGAAGTCTTTGATATTACCTATGAGATAAATTAAGCGTTTAAATCAGTAGTTTTCAAAGACCTATTCTGATTATACAAGGTCAGATTTTAAAAAGTATTCTAGTAATCTAAATGGAGCCCTTCCCATTGGCAGAACATAGGAATCTCAAAAACTGTGTGATTTTGATAATATCTATATTTATCTTTATACTAAAAATCCTATCATGAAAAAAACATTAATAGTGTCTTACACAAATAATCTTTGCAACTCCCACATAAACAAATGCTTTTTGATATGTAGAAAACCTAAGGAAATAAATAGGTGACTTACTTGGGGATAACTCATTAAATTTGCAGTGGAATTCTATGCTGTAAGCTTTTAAGCATGAAAAGAAAAACTATTGGACAGGCAGTTTTAAGTGCATATTATTTTGTTTTTTATACTTCGTAGAATTTTAAAAAATTATTTGGCAGTGATTTAGTTCAACCTGCTCATTTTACTTAAGACACATGCCTGTTTTCTCTTCAACTAAGTTATATGCAGTCATTTAGTTAAACCTGCTCATTTTCTGTAAGACTCATGCCTGTTTTCTTCAACTAAGTTATACATTCAACTACTCCACTTAGTTATCTGATTTCCTAGTCATTTCCAAATCATGTTGGAAGGCCAATATGCAATCTATATATGTTATTTCACCTGAAATACAGTTTTGGTTTCTCAATCAGAAAATTGCATTGGATTATATATGTTTTGTGGATTTTTAATAGCAGCCAGCGTTTTTCTGCCAAGGAACACCTTGAAGATACATCTTTACACCATCCAGCTGTCAAGCACTTAGAGATTACAAGCTAATTTCATACTTGTCTAAAAATATGACATGGAGAAAACACTATGAAATGAAATGTTTTATTTCATAAAGTAAAATATTCATATTATTGGAGTATTACTATTTTGTATGCTTGACATTATTAATATAAATTATCAACTGTTCCCTACAAAATAATAAACTAAAATTAACAGCAACTTACAATACACTCAATATTTAATTGATCTGATAATGCAGCTTGATATATTATTAGTTGAAATAGTTGGTAATAGTCTTTGAGGAAGCCCAAATGACTGACTGCATCATATTTGGAAGTGGGAAAATTGGTTGAACCCAGGAAGCATAGGTTGCACTGACCTGAGATTGCACCACTGCACTACAGCCTAGGTGACAGAGGAAGACTCTGTCTCAAAGAAAAAAAAATTAAAATCAAATTTAACTTCATCATGAAGGCAAAATTCAGAAAAATTCAAGTGCCTAGCAGAGATGGGGCAGTAACGTAAATATGTGATGCAGCTCAGTGTAGGATAATAGAGTGTATTGGGGTTAGGGGCCAGGATAGCTATGTCTTTCTCAAAGTATCAAATTCATATTAAAAACTACTTAAAGATTGATTAATTCAAAATATAGGCATACTTTCGAGATATTACAGGTTCAGTTCCATACCACTGCAATCAAGCAAGTCACCCACTTTCTTTTTTGGCTTTTCCAGTGTATATAAACGTTATATTTACACTATACCCTATAAAATGTGCAATGTATATTGTGCAAAAACAATTTTGCACATTTTAATTAAAAAAAAAACTCTATTGCTAAAAATTGTTAATGATCATCTGAGCCTTCAGTGAGTTGTAATCTTTTTGCTGATAGAGGGTCTTGCCTCCATAATGGATGGCTGCTATCTGATCAGGGTGGTGCTTGCTGAAGGTTGAGGTGGCTGTGAAAGTTTCCTAAAATGAGACAAAAATGAAATTTGCCACATTAATTGACTTTTCTTTTCATGAAAGATTTCTCTGTAGCATGTGATGATGTTTAGTAGCATTTTACCCACAGAACTTCTTTTGAAATTGAAGTCAATCCTCTCAAAAGCTGCGGTTACTTTATGAACTAAATTTCTATAATATTTCAAGTCCTTCCTTGTCATTTCAACAATGTTCACAGTATTTTCACCAGGAGTAGATTTCATCTCAATAAGACATTTTCTTTGTTCATCCATAAAAAGCAACTCCTCCTTTATACAAGATTTGCCATGAGATTGTAGCAATTAATTCAGCCACATCTTCAGGCTTTACTTCTAATTCTAGTTCTCTTGCTATTTCTACCACCTCTACAGTTACTTCCTCCGCCTACATCTTACTCAGAGTCATCTGTGGGGCTTGGAATTAACCTCTTCCAAATTCCTGTTAATGTTCAGATTGTGACCTCTTCCATGAATCACAAATGTCTTTAATAACATGTAGAATGTTAAATCTTTTCCAGAAAGATTTCAATTTATTTTGCTCAGATTCATCAGAGGAAGCACTATTTATGGCAGCTATAACCTTATAAAATGTATTTCTTAAACAATAAGTCTTGAAGTCAAAATTACTTCTTCACCCATGGACTGAAGAATGGGTGTTGTGTTGGCAGGCATGAAAACGATATTCATCTCCCTGTACATCTCCATCAGAGCTCTTGGGTGACCAGATGCATTGTCAATGAGCAGGAATATTTTGAAAGAAATATTTTTTTCTAAACAGCGATATCAACAGTGGGCTTTTTCAGTAAACCATGTTATAAGCAGATGTGCTGTCCTCCAGGCTTTTTCATTCCATTTATAGAGCATAGGCAGAGTAAATGTAGCATAATTATTAAGGGCCCTAGGATTTTCAGAATGACTGTTGGCTTTAACTTAAAGTCACAAGCTGTATTATCCCCTAACTAGAAAGTTAGTCTTTCCTGTAAAGCTTTGAAGTTAGGCATTGACTTTTCCTTTCTAGCTATGAAAGTCCTAGATGGCATCTTTAGCTGCTTTGTCAACATTGAAAATCCGTTGTGTGGTGTGGCTACCTTCATTGAAGATCCTGGCTAACTTGGTGCAGCTTCTACACTAGGAACTTAATGCTTCACTTTGCACTCTTATATTCTGAAGATAGCTTCTTTTCTTAAACATCATGAACCAGCTTCTGCTAGCTTCAAACTTTTCTTCTGCAGCTTTCTCACCTCTCTCAGCCTTCACAGCATTAAGAGTCAGGGCCTTGCTCTTGATTAGGCTTTGATTTAAGGGAATGTTATGGCTTAAGAGAATGTTGTGGCTGTTTGGGTCTTCTATCCAGGCCTTTAAAACTTTCTTCATATCAGTAATATGGTTGTTTTGCTTCCCTATCATTTGTGTATTCACTATAGTAGTAGCACATTTAATTTCCTTCAAGTTTTCCTGTGCATTCACAACTCAGCTGTTTGGCTGGAGAGACCTAGCTTTTGGTGTATCTCAGCTTTCTATGTTTTCCTCGCTAAGTTGAATCATTTTTTAGCTTTTAATTGAAAATGAAAGATGTGCAAATTTTTCTTTCATTTGAACACTTTGGAGCCATTGTATGGTTATTAACTGACCTAATTTCAATATTGCTCTTCCTTAGGAAATAAGGGTGCCGAAGTAGAGGAAGAGTGACAGAGAAATGGCTGGTCAGTGGAGCAGTCAGAACACACATGATGTTTATAGATTAAGTTCCCCATCTGATAGGGACATGGTTAGTGGTGCCTCAAAACAATTACAGTAGTAACACTACAGATCACTGATCACAGATCACCATAAAAATATAATAATAATGAAAAAGTTTGAATATTGAAAAAATTACCAAAATGTGACACAGAGATATGAGTGAGCACGTGCTGTTGAAATCTGGAACCAATACTTTTGCTGTACACAGGCTTGCCACAAACCTCCAATTTGTAAAAAATGCAGTATCTGAGAAAAGCAATAAAGCAAAGCACAATAAAATGGGGTATGCCTACATATATAAAAAATGCTTTGTAGTTATTATCCAAAATAAAGAAGTATTGATAACTGACAGCATTTGCTTCAGATTTCAGTTTCAAACAAAAAATATTATTAGATGTCTATTTTTCTCTTTCTCTTTTCACCCTGAGGGAACTACTATATTGTTGATGATGTTAGTGGTAGTATACACTTACCTGATAGATATACAACTAAAGCAATGTATTATATTCTATGTTTTTTATTAACACAAATGGTATTCTCTTGTAAATAGATGTTCACAATTATTTTTCCCTATTATACTCTGTTTGAGAATCATTTATGTTAATGTTATAGATCAGGTTTATTCTTTTAAACTGATCTATAGTCTTCCAGCATTTAACCATAGCACTAGACGTTTTCATATTGATAACATTTGGATTTTTGTCTGTTTTTTCTTTTACCTACAGTGTACGAATGAATATTTTTGTACGTGTCTCTTATACACATGAATGAGATTTTTTTAAAGGTTATAAACCTAGAAGTGAAGTTATTGGGTGAGAAAGTCTGTACTTTTTCAATTCAACAAGATACTGCCTCATTGGTCTATAAAGTGGCTATGCTAATTGTCAGCATATATCAGTTAATGTATCAAGAATTTACATAGTAGCCACACCTCAACAATATTTAACATTCTTAGACATTTTGGTTTTTAATACACACAGAGCCAAGAAATACATACAAGCACATATAGGACCTTGAAGTGTGTTAAATAAAACTTTATAAATCAGTAAGAGAAAGGATAACCACTGAATAAATTACATTGGGACATTTGGCTTTCCACAAGGCAGACAAATACTTTCTTTATTATATATATATTTTTTGTATATTGACTTTTATTCACAACCCTGCTAAACTATCAAATAGTTCTATTAGTTTATCTGTCTGTTGTCTTATATTTACTACATAGAGAACCATATTGTCTTCAAATTATGACAGTTCATCTCTTCCTTTCCAAAATGTTAATTTTCTTTCTTTTCTTGGCCTTATAACATAGAGATTATAGTTATTATCCTAGCCTTTTCCCTGACTCTAATGTGAAGGCCCTGAAGTTTCACCTTAAATATGACCTTTCCTTTTATTTGTCTTTTGGGTACAGATAAAGAATCTTGAGTAGAGAAAATAATGACATTTTTCTTTTGCCATGTGAGTTCTTAAAGTTTTACAATAAGCATGGATTTGCTATATTTTGTTTGCTTATTTTTTAACCAGTTATAACAACTTTTCTTATGTTTCTAGTTTGCCAAGAGTTTCACCTAGACCTGGTGTTGAATTTTATAGTCTTTTTCTGCATTTATTGAGATAATCTGATATTCTTTCTTAAATACTTAATGTGTTATACTACCTTATATATTTTCTGACTGTGAACAACTTTTGCTGTTCTAGGATAAACGCTTCTTGGTCTTAGTCTTGATGAATATTTTTACTGTATTCATGAAGAATATGGATTTCTGGGCTGATGGTTTCTTTTTTTCATTCAGCAATTTAAGGTTTTTTTGTTTTTGTTTTTGTTTTTGTCTTCTGTTCTACATTATTTCTGATGAGAAGTCAACAATCATTTAAATAATCATTTCCTGTATTCAATATATCATTTTTCTTAGGCTGCTTTCAATATTTTTCTTTATATCACTGGTTTTTAGCTGTGTAATCATGGTATATTTAGGTGTGTTTATCTTTAAATTTGCCCTGATGAGTTTCTTGAATCTAACTGTACATGTTTCAACTAATTAGGGAAATTTTTTCACTATATTTCATTAAATGTGTTTTTTGCCCCATTATCTCTCTCTTCCCTTTCTGAAAGGCTAATGACAGATATGTTAGATTTTAATAATCTGTCCATAAAACTGTTCATTTTTTCCCATCTAATTCCATCTTGGGAATGGAGCATTTCCAATAAGCTGTTGTCAAGCTTACTCATGCTTTGGTCATTTCCATTCCACTGTTAAGACTATCATGTGAATTTTTTAGTACAGATACTATATTTTTGGGCTAGTGAAGTTTGTTTTATGTTAAACAGTGTATATTTCTCTGCTGATATTTCCTGTCTTTTTATTCATTATAAGCATATTTTCTTTCCTGTCCTTGAGAATAGTTTTAATAACTACTCTAAAATCTTTGATCATTCTATCATCTGACTAATATCAAGTTGTTCTTTGTTGATTATCTTTACTCCTTAGAATGGGTTATGTTTGGTGCTTACTTGAATGGCAAGTAATTTTTTATTTAGAATACTATGAGTGGTAAATTATAGAAACTTTGAATTCCATTTTTTTCTGAAGAGCTTTAATGTAGTTTTAAAGCAGTCAGTTAAATTGGCTAGACTCACATAGCAAACTCTGTTTCCCCTATAGCTGGCAACAGCTGAAATCCCAGTTTTGTTCTTTTAAACTAAGCTGAACTACTTGCATTTTCCACTGTGTATGTTTGGTTAAGAATCAGCCAGAAATTTGGGGAGAGCTTATATACAGAATTTGAGACTTCCTTACTTATTTCAGGAGTTGACAAACCAACCCCACTTTACTTTACAGGAATTGCATTTGCCCTGAACTCTGTCCTCAGTTTTTTCAATTCTGCAAGACTGCAGGCTTTCTATTTAGCCAACCCAAGACCAAGACTTGAGCCTGACATTAGACTAAACATCTTAAAAACAGAAAACTGACTCCATGCTGTTTAATTTTTCCAAATGTTGACTCCTCTCCAGTATCTGTCTGCTTTTGTTGAGTTTTCAGTGTCTTCAGGTAGTTGTTCTATATGTAGTTGTTATCTGTGGGCATATTGATTTAATAGAACTACTGGGCTATCCTGGAAGCCCATGTTTGTTTGTTTTTTATACAATGCTGAATTCCACCAAGATGGAAGATATCTAAGTAAATTATAAGTTTCTTTACTTATTCTATTGAACTTGGCTTCAAAAAATATCTAGAATCTGACCAATTCTCACACCTCTACTACTACCGCTTAGTCCCAGTTACCATTATAAATCTCTTGATTATTTCAGTAGCCAATTAATGGTCTTCTTCCTTCTCCTTTGCCTTCTTGAGTCAGAGAAGCCAGACTGTTCCTTGTCACTCTTTTTTCAGAATCTCCAAAGTTTCCCTAGGTAATTAAATAAAACCCAAATTGCATCCAATGGCTGTAAAGTCTTGGAGGATTCAACTCTCATTGCGTTTTTGACTTCATCTCCTTTTCTTCCCTTTCTTTCTGATTTTACTCCACAGCAATGGCCATCTTGCAGTCCCTCAAACATGCCAAGCACACTTCCACGTTAGGGGCTTTTCATGTGATGTCTCTTCCACCTGCTCCCGTATACATGCCTGGCTAAATTCTTTAACTCCTTCAAGTTTCTGCTTAGATGACTTCTCAGTAATAACCACACTGGCTACCATGTTTAAAATTACTCACCTACAGATATATTTGGAATTTCCAATCTCCATTACATGCTTCATATTTTCTTTTTCTTAGCTCTTTTTAATCACTTCTCTCAAATAAACTGCTCGTTTATTATTTTTATTGTTTGTTGTCAGTCCCTCTCTTTATTTGAATATAAACCAAATTAGGGCAAGAGTCTTAGTGAGTTTGTTCACTGTTGAATTCCATCAATATGGAACAATGCTCAAAATATGAGCATGTCCTCAAAATACTTGGTGCTTAATGAATATTTACTTTGTTAGTTTTTAGAAAATCTTTGTTGTAGTAGCCTGATTAATTCAGTTTAATAACTTCCTTTCTTTCTTTATTCTTAAATAGTGTGTATAAGATAAGGATTAGTCATACCAGTGATTTAGATAAAGCCATTTGGACTGATTTTTTTTTTTTTTTAACGCAAAACATTTATGCCACTGATTTTACTTTTTTAATGCTTCAAGATCATTTGTTTCTTGAGTTTTCTCCTTCTTAAGCAAGATTTCCAGAAAATTGTCCAATGTTCATTATTTTTTAAAAGCAGAGTACTAGCCAAGTAGAATAAATTGACTGTTCTGATTCAGTGCACTGGTGCTGCTTGTATTTTCAGGCTTGCAGTCAAGAGTGAATGACTATTAAGTTTTAATTCCTGTGACTTGCCTAATGAGTGTGATACAAAGTTTAAATTAAAATAAGCCTTTAATCTATAGCTGTAGATTTTACCGTCTCTTGCCTTATTTATTTATTCATTTCTCAGCATCTTGTTAAACTCCTAGATGGTAAAATTTAGCATTCTAATCAATAAAAATGTGAAATAACTTTCTATAAATTTGAGACATATGCTTTCAATAGCACAAATGAAGCCAAATACAGTCAAATAGTTCAGTGATTCTAGCTGAAATTCTCTAAGCAACTGGCTTATTAACAACAAAGAAAAATTCCCTTGTAAGTATGTTTTTCGTATATATGTACTAACTTTCTGAAATTCCATGTTTTAAAAATATCACCAAATCACATTTTTTCAAAAGGTATTTGGGTTCTGCCACATCTGGAATGACCATATTGCTAATATCATTGTCATGTATTAAGTTTCAATAATAATGGATTTAAAAAGCCACTTTTGAATAGCCTGTTAAAGGATAAAAATTCCTTTTCTAAATTATTTAAAATAAATATTTTAACAAAACTGTATTCAAAATTAGCATTTTTAAGATACTGTATTCTGATTGTGAAAAAACTAAATATTTAATGTCAAGATGACACCTAACCAGTGAGTTACTGATAAATTTAAAGTATCTCTTCTGTTGATATTTATAATTTACAAGGCAGATTTATGTGAGCTAAAACCAACGCTGAATAAGAAAAATGAATGTATTTTCACAATAAATATACAAATTTATTTGATCGAATATAGTGCATCCAAGATCATAATGAAATTTTATTTTAAAGGAAGATTCTGATAAATTATTCTGAAATCGTGAAGATGTTGACATAAAAATCCTCTATTAAAGGTAGCTATTTCATGGTTTAATCATGTTATCTGAATAAAGGCATTTTGTGTAAGCTTTTATTCTCATGTTGAAATATTAGTTGTAAATCATTATATTCAAATACAATAAGAATATATTATATTCAAATACTTGAATATATTATATTCAAGTACAATAAGCAGAAATTCTTTGGTTATGTGTCATCTGTTATTAAAATCTTAATTTTATATAAATGTAGTATGACTTTATATATAACTTCATAAAATTGTGTATGTTCTGCGGTTTTCTTATTACATGTGATTGCCAGATTCTCCTCAATTAAATAATACAATGCTCTTTTTACAGTAAAGTTTTACTAAAATACATCACTAAGGCTTTAGAAGCAAGACAGGGACTATGAGTGAAATGAGACAGTTGGCTACCATCTCTGTATCCGTTTCTCTTCTGGCCTTTGCATGTCATGTCAGAGGAGAGACAGGTGAAGGAAGGTCGAACAGTGCTATTTCATGTAATATATTCCTTTAGTTCCTAGGAAGATGGCTGTGTTGCTCTGGCCCTATCTCTATGGGGAGTTATTAAATACTCATCCAGATGGCACCAAATGTTTATGCAGAAGCCAAAGGTTAAGTCTGTCAACAGCAGAAGTGCCTTAGACATGCTTACTAAATGATACTTAAATACCAGTTCCTTGGGGCCCAGATAAATCCAGCTTAAGTGAGAAATTAGGCACAGAGGGGGAGATCGCTTTTACTCTAAGAAAACTACCTTGACTACCATAAGCAACTGAGAGAAAAATCTCAGCTGGTCATTTATAAATCAAATGACATTCAATTAGCAGATGGCTGTAATGCACAAAAAAAATCACATAGTATTCACATGGGGTATCTTTGAAATAATTCTTTTTCTAAGTTGATGTGTACAAGAAACAAAAATAATTGCTCAGTGAGTGATATGGTCCCTTTCCTCCCTTCCTTCCTCTCTTTTACCCACTCACTTAGTTGAATGCTTGCTGTGTACCAGATACTGTGTTAAGCACTGCAGACACAGAAACAAACAACAATCGTTGTTGCCTTCAGAGAACCTATGTGATTTAAGAAAAAGCAACCAGTTAATCATTTTTAAAATGATTATTTGTGAATTCTATATAAAAAATTTACAAGTGTTTGTATAACTGTAGTTATGTTCGTACTATACACAGACATTTAGTTATTTCAGAGAAAATTATTTTTTACCAAACTTCTTATGTTGCAATTTAAAGTTATTTGCTTTAAATACATTTGAATCACAGACTCAACTACTAAATAATGCTTTCTTATTAAAATTCCTAAGGATCTATAACAATCTCTTTTTAGGTGAATAAAATAGAAAGGTTTTTGTTACATGCCCAAAGAGCATAATTCCTCTTTCCATTCTGTCTAGAATAAATATATGGCCTATAGCATATATGTATTATAAATATTTATATGTACATATAAATATATGTATTATAGCATAGCAATTAATGGTAATTTAAAATAAGATTATTTTAAATTCCTCACATATCAAAATCTGAGTTATTTAGATACTTAATGAGTTGCCTAAATTTGAATCAATACTATTAGTTTTCTAAAGTTGCATAATTTATGTTTAATTCATTATTAGTTTTCTGAAACTGGTAATCCAACTCAGTATTGGGATTTCTGAGGTACTAGTCTGCCAGTAGAAAGGAGGCAGTTGAAATATTTTTTAAAATCAATCTTTTTTTTATTTGAGGGCAAAAGACATGTAAGTGAATTAGTTGATTAAAATATAAGCTACTTTTCTGTAATACAAAGCTATTTTTATCTGCTCTGTGAAGAAATACTGGCGAGTTGACGCTTAAGGCCCTGGGAAGATTTATGTTTTAGCCTCAGGGAAGATTTATGTTTTGGAAAAACTTACAGTCGGCTCGTTCGACATGGAGGTGATTTATATCTCTTTCATTAGATGAATAATTTGAGAATAGCTCCTTCTGCCCTTCTGTTTATAGTTTACTTCTGTTTCAAAAGGCATTTCAAATTGTTTTCATCAAAAGTCCAAATTATGCATTTAAAACCTCAACCAGTAAAACTTCCCTTCCTAAAAGCACTATGCAATGACAATTTGGGACTTTTACAAAAGAGTTATTTTATTTCATGTTGAAATACTCAGAAATTGAGAAAAACAAATTAAAATGTATTTTAAATGCCATTAGAAAATTGTAAAATGGGTACACCTTTTGAAAAATTAAGTGCAGCAAAGCATGTATTTATTTCAGCCGTAAAGCTAAATTAAAATTAGTTTAATTCAATTCCATTCTAAGCATTTAAAAAATCTTTGTGGTCTATGGCCATACCACCCTGAACGTGTCTGATCTTGTCTGATCTCGGAAGCTAAGCAGGGTCGGAGACCATCTGGGAATACTGGGTGCTGTAGGCTTTTTTATAAAAATCTAAAAAAAAACAAAAACAAAAACAAAAAAACTTTGTTGTAATGCCTTATATTGATATATTAAGTGGAACTAAAAAAGGATTTCTCTCTAAAAAGGACAAGAATTATATTAATTCCAATTAACTATTCCACTGATTTTAACAAACCAGAAACCCATACAGCTTAACTCAGTGGTTATACAGACTCAAGGAGCCAAGGTACCTGCTTTTGAACCTGACCATGTTTCTTGCCCTTTCTGTGTCATCTATAAAATGGGATACTAATATTTTCTATTGCATAGTGTTATAATGATGATTGAGTTAATATATGTAAGTATTTTAGAACAATGCCTGGCTTCTAGTAAATACTATTTAACTCTTAGCTATTGTTGTTATTGTTTGTTAATATGCTAAATGTGAATGGCAAAAATATCAATAGCAACGAGTCTAAAGTTCTTTATGAAGTAATTGCTAACAAATATTTAAAGAGAACTTTTATAAAATCATCGTGTTTTATGGGTAGAATTCTTTCATCTTAAAAAAAACTATTAACTATAAACTGAATTCTAAGTATTCTGTTTACAACCAGTATAACCTTCATGAGGATAGGAACCTTGTCTGTCTTATTTACAACTGTATCCCCAGAGACTGAAAGTACTTGATATAGTATAGGTATTAAATAAATATTTCTTCTTCATAGGTAGATGAAACAAAAATTTTTCACTGACAAACATATTATTAAAGTAAAATATCACCAAATCCCACAGTGAAAAATATCTACAGAAAACTACAAAATCACTTACTTGGATATCACAATGAGGAGGAGATTCCCTCTTTCTAGCTACCAACCCTAATTAATTTAGGACAGGCAGTCACTTTGTCCCATATTAAAAATTTTCGGCAATAACAATCTTGATGTCACTTACTATCCCTGATTATTTTTGTTCAATTTGAAAGTCATGCTGTTTGTGGGAAACAGGAATTACCTCCTTGATTAAAGACTCCTATTATTATCTCCTCATTATTCTGCGGCCATGAACAAAAGCTTTGTATAGCTTAATCCATTACTAAAGTCATCTTTTGCAAAATAGAGAAACACTGGATGGAAGGCAAGGAAATCAGACTCTATCCTGAAATATGCAACTGTTTTTATTTATATTTACTTATTTTACCTTGGGCATATCACTTGTAATATGTAAGGGTCAAACAGAATGTTGTTAAGGTCATTTTCAACTCTAAAATTCTGTTATTTTCTCTTTACCTTTCCTGTGGAATTCTATTTCCTTTAGCTGTATACAATCTAATTTCTATCTCTTTAATAATATTATTATTTTCTTAAATTTCCTCTATTTTATCACATTATTTTAAAAAGAAAATAAATATAAGGAATAGTTAAGTCAGACACAGGCCCAATATAGAGAAAGGATTACACTTACCAGTGTCAAGAACTATAAAAGATATGAGAATTTATTCAACGTGAATAATAAATGACTTAGCCTGCCACAGTTTCATCAATCCTGGCAGAAGATATGAAACTTCTGAGTCAGAGAAACAGGCATTATTACTCATGGCAGCAAGCAGCATGAACCTTATGTTTGTTTTGGTTGCCCTTGCTCCCAAGTACCAGAAGCAACCCAGGTAAGTGCTATATATTCAGTGGGTTTGCATCATAGCAGAGTAGGAAAGCCAAATTTTTAAAAAATGGACTGCAGGCAAACTTGCCTTTTGCCAAAAGAGAGGCATTATCTTTAACATCCTAAACAGTAAGCAGATCTACCCTTTAAAAGATAGCCCAGAACACAAGGGTGGTTAGTACCTCCCTCATAAGACATGCAAAAGCAAAAAAGACCCATGGAAAGACCCATTGTCTCTCAACAACATCCACTCTTCATTTCTGTACTGTCTTGTTGTCTGGCAAATTTGTTATGAGTATACCACTCCACTAACAGCTCTGAATAATATTATCAATAAAGGCTATGACCAAAACTATTCAATTTGTCTCATATAGCATTTAATTAAAGGCTACTGTTAATAGAATGCCAAGGAAGTAGATGAGACCAGCCTGCACGATTGATCTCAACTCTGTCCCCCAGGATCCCAAATTCAAACAGCTGAATAGATCCCGTAAATCATCCCAAGTCTATCTTAGAAAGCCAGATGATTTGCTCCTTATGTTTCTGAATTGGCCGTTCTGCTTGACTTGAGGCATTAATCCAGGAACATCAACAAGGACAAGGACATTTTTTATAAAACTGAAATAGACTCAGTATGTCTCCCGCTTTGGCCCAAGTGGGCAACCATAAGGATACGGAGCAAGCAGTGTACTAAACCAAGTAGTCTTTATCTTTTTTTTATTTAGGATCATGTCAAGGCAATAAGAATATCCCTCTGGCAGTGCCAGAATTAAGTTTGAATCCTATAGATATCCTTTTGGCTACGTTTCCACCCTAGAGGTATAAAGATTGTTCAGAACCTAGAGCAGTTAGTGCCTCACTTATAAGACAAATAGAAATGCAAAAGACTCATAGAGCATTGTTGCCAACCAGCTCTTGTGCACTGCATTTCTTTTCAAACAGATCTTAGCAAATGGTTCTGTTTACCACACCATAGCTAACTATACTGCTAACTCATTTAGCTTCTCCATTAGCTCTAGTCCCAGAGTACCTTTTTTCTGGTGCTTTGCTATTCTTCTCTTCAGTCTATACTGTTGACTTTAAATTCCATTTCTTATAGAATTCTATGCTATTTCAAAGCCACTTCTTAGTTTCCTAATAAATATATTCTGGAAAGTTTAATACCTTCATGTATCAAAAATGTCAAGGGTCACTCTGTATCTTCACTCTTATAATATTGACCTGAATCCCCATTCATAGATTAAGATAAAGTACATTCAAATGTATCTTATGCTCTAAAGATTTATTTGGAAGTGCAAGTAGAATATATTAGAAATAGATAGAGTTTGGCGATCAGACATACTTGGATTAAGAGCTCAGCTTCACCACTTATTTACCATCTTGTATTTAGAGAATTCATCTTCTCATCTAAAAAAGGGAATGCTTCTATTTCTTAGAGTTGTTAAAATTAAATAAGATCACATATTAAAGTAACTAGTGGAATTCCTGACACATTAGCAGTTATGCAATACATGTCACTTCTCTATCCCCTTCCTAATTTACTATTGTAAATGTGTGGAGGTCATCAAAGAATGTACTGAAATGACATTGAGATGTTGCACCAGGACTACCACATTTTGCTTCTGTGCAAACATGGGAGTCTTTTTGTATGATATGGATTATCATTTTTCTTACTATTGTTTGCTTGTTATGGTTCTATAATATGTACTCTATATTTGAGAATATGTTGAATCTCAAATTATCTTGATTTACTCAGGGATTGTTTTTTAGAAGCTTAAAAATAATATTCTGACTGCTCCATTTCATTGAAATATTAAAACATCAATTCTAATTTACTGTCATGCCAACTTTCTAGTGACTAGTAAATTGAAAATTAGGGTTTTCTTCTGACTTTGTTGGATTCACAATCTGATTATTTGGAAATCACATACTACCCATTGTACCAACCCAGTAGACTGGAAAGTGACACTGGAACCACCTGGGCATGTATGTAACGCATCATAACTAATTTTATTAATGCTATTAGTACTGAATTAGAATTACACTGACACAACCTTAGCTTATTTAGTCCATAAAATAGATGCAGTTAAATAGTTTGACAGATTAACCCTGTTTCTAAGAGGTTATGTTTAAAGAAATATTTATATAGTAGACGTATTTGTTCATTGACCTGCAATATAATTTCCCTAGAAATGAAGTTAGCCCTCAGATATATTTAAATATCAGATTTTTAACATTTTTAAGGTGCAGTTTTTCTTGTCAGTATAAAAATTTCTAGCACATATTTTTCCATTTAACATCCACAAATTGTTAATAAATAAACAATGCAACCACTTTTCACTTTATTTAGTGCACATATTACCAAAATTAACCATATAGTTAATTCTTAATTCATAGAGAGGGAGATCTCACTGGTTTTATGAATGAAGAATTAACTATAAATATTTAAGAATTCACCCTGGCATTTTTTAAAATGTTTTTCAGAATTAACAAGATTTGTTCAATTTGTAAAGTCATTCTGTTTGGTTCTGTCACCAATAAGTATAAATTGAGTCTAATGACAAAATAATGATGAAAAGGTGTTTTGACCAGGTGCGGTAGCTCAGACCTGTAATCCCAGCACTTTGGAAGGCCAAGGCAGGAGGATTGCCTGACGTCAGGAGTTCGAGACCAGCCTAGCTAACATGGAGAAACCCTGTCTCTACTAAAAGTACAAAAATTAGCTGAGTGTGGTGACAGGCGCCTGTAATACCAGCTACTCGGGAAGCTGAGGCAGGAGAAGAATCACTTGAACTTGGGAGGCAGAGGTTGCAGTGAGCCAAGATTGCGCCATTGCACTCCAGACTGGGCGACAAAAGTGAAACTCCTCTCGAAAAAAAAAAAAAAAAAAAGGATATTTCACATGATGTGAATAGCCATTTTGTGTCATCCAAATTATTGTCAAAGCATTGCAATTTGAGAAAATCTTCTGTTAACAACGACAACTTATCTTCTTTGTACTTTAGAACAAGTTGCCAGATATGAAAATTGGGGCAATTCTTTACTATTTCAAGTGCTAAATTTGAATCTGCATGTAATAAGTAAAAATTGAGAATTAGCTTACTTGCCTTAACTTGTTTAATGTTTTGAATAAAATTGTAGTACTTTTCAAATAGATTCATTTACAGAGTTAAAGAGTCAAACAGTACTGTTAAAAACTTATAATAAAAATATTTTAATAAATGCACTGGGGACAACTACACAGCATGTGGAAAAACACAAATTTGGGTTTGTACATGACTACCGTTACAATAAAAATATCAGATGGATCAAGATTTTAAAGGTGACACTAAACCACGAAAGCCCTAAAGAAAATATAAGAATTTTAAAAATAATTAAGTATAAACTTTTAAAATATATTTTTAAACTAGAGTTAAAAATAGAAAAAAAAATGTAGTACATTTTACTGCATGATAAAATAACTCCTATATGGGGGCAAAAACCCACTAAACTAAATCAAATGGCCACCTGGGAAAAAACATTTACAACTCGCATCATAACAAAGGACTATATATCCAAATATAGAGAGAAACTTCTCCAAATCAATTTTTTAAAACTCCAAGAAGAAAGAATATGTCTCTTAAATATATGAAATAGACATAAATTCACTCATAAGAAGAAAAATGTAAACTAAAACACCTCTACAATACTAGTTTTCACTTATAAGATTGGAAGTGGTAAAAAGTTAGATAGTACACTATGTTAGCAAAAATGCTGAGAAACACACCTCTACATTTTTGGGCAAGTGGGTGTGGATATAATCTTTATGAAGGGCAGAGTTTCACTCTTGCTTTGAACCAGAAAATATAGCTATAGATAGCCTGATTAATTTATAAAATTACGCATCTACCAGGTTGTTCATTTCCACATTGCTTGTAATAGTAAAAGAATAGAGACAACTTAGATGTCCAAATACAGATGAATGGTTAATAAAGTTTTAAAAGTATTTTTATTTAAACAAATATAAAATGTTCACATTTTTTGCCTGGCCTGGTGGCTCACACCTGTAATCCCAACACTTTGGGAGGGCAAGGCAGGTGGATCATGTGAGGGTAGGAGTTCAAGACCAACCTGGCCAACATAGTGAAAACCCGTCTCAGCAAGGCGCAGTGGCTCACGCCTATAATCCCAGCACTTTGGGAGGCCAAGGCGGGTGGATCACGAGGTCAAGAGATCGAGACCATCCTGGTCAAAATGGTGAAACCCCATCTCTACTAAAAATACAAAAAATTAGCTGGGCATGGTGGTGTGTGCCTGTAATCCCAGCTACTCAGGGGGCTGAGGCAGGAGAATTGCGTGAACCCAGGAGGCAGAGGTTGCGGTGAGCCGAGATTGCGCCATTGCACTCCAGCCTGGGCA